>NC_044573.1:2546500-2574000 GCF_901933205.1 Camarhynchus parvulus | reverse complement strand
AAACATTTGGAGACAAGAACAACTTCTAAAGCAGCAGAGATAAAGCTTTATCCCCTCACCATGTGGACACCACATTTCACAGGCCCCAGCCCATCCTACCATTTTTGATTTATTGCTCAGTTAATGTCTTTGCCCCGACTCCAAAAGCTGGAATGAGACAATCCACAAGGAAACAGACATCCAGCTTCTCCTGCCTTCCTGGAAAATGGTCCCTAAGCCACCAGACCCAGCTGGGCACTCACTCAGCTCCTCAGCTGGAGAAGGCAGATGACACTAGTGTCTCTCCACCCATCTAGGAGCTTAAAATAAAAACTACCCGAAATTAATTTTTTTTTTGCTTTTGAAATCATGCCCTGTCTTTCTACCTTTCACTGCTTCATTACAGTTACGTCTCCAGCAGAAAGAAGATATCACTGCTAAGAGGAGAGTGAGTTTGTAAATGTTCTGGGCCATGCACTATACAAAGCATCAAGAAATATTTTAATTGTGGTTTATCTTGTGCACAGAATAAATCAAACCAATCCAGAGGAAAACACACTGGGATCCTTTAAGCAAGTTCCCTTTATCCTGCACCCCTTTCAGCTCCTAAGAATTTAAAGTTTTAACCGCCAGTTTGGGGTAGTTTGACTCCCAAATAGCCAACATACGACCCATGGGCATCAGGAGTGTGATGTTTTCCAATCCAGTGTACAGTTCCCCATCAAAACCCAAGTTATTCTACTAACTTCCATGCCCAGACACATGGATGTGTTTTACCCCAAACAGAAAATGATTCCCACCAAACCTTACCCATGCCCAACATCCAGGTTCTGGCCAGGGTGGCACTGCCTTCCCCTTCAAGGTCTCCCCATCAAATACTGCAAGGAGTTAACTGATGGAAGTTTTGGGGCAGAATGATGTTTCTGTATTTGGCAGCTTCTCCACTTCTAAACTGAACTTGTTTGGCAAAAAAAATATCCCAAACAAACCACCTATTAAGTTTAATCCTAAACACTAAAAATTAAAATGAAGGAGCCTTTTTAGCTATGGCATTGGTAGCTCTTTGTAATTAACCTATCCTCCTCCCCTGAGAAACTTGGGTTTAATTTAATTTTTAAGGGGATGAGGAGCATTATTTATTGGTGTCTTTCAGGAAGGCTGTGGGCAAACACACCAGCAGCAGTGGAAGGTGTCCGAAATGTTATTCTCAGTTTGTATTTTTTTCCTTATGATGGTTTTGGAATTTGATAGGTGGAAACCGGGATAATTAATAACAGGACGTAATTTAAAAACAAAGATGGGGGGATGCAAAATGGGAAGATCCAGGAACCAAAAAAAAAAAAAAAAAATTAAATAAAAATAAAACAGAAGGAGCAGGCTTTGAAGGATGAAAGCAACGCCAACATTTAGATATCAGCTGAATTACAACCCCCAGAGAGGCAAAGATGTTGAACCAGGTTGAAGCACATCCTGAGGTGTCAGGGAATGCACTGGAGCACACAGGTTGCTCCCACTGTCATACATCCCCCTCTGCTGAGCACTGGACAGCTTGTGCCAAATTCCATGACCCCAGCCATGGATTACAGGGGCTCAGCAGCTCCAGGAATTAGGTTTGCTTTGGGGATTAAGCCACAGAAGGTGTGAAAGGCAGCAGGTAAAGGCACAGTGTTTCTGCAGCTCTTACCATGGGCTTTGCTTTCCAAAATTGCAACTCTTGCTCCCAGCAGGAGCCCTACAAATTCCATTCAGGAATGAGATGCTTGTCCTGCACTGCCTGACCAGCCCTGCGAAGGGCACCACCAACAGCCCCAAATGACATTTAATGCAGCGCTGGGAAACAAATGTGGGGATTCTTTCAACGCTTTATTTTGATATTTCCTTACAAATAGGTGCCTATATTTGTACCACACCAAAGGAGAACCACAGAGGATTTTTTTTGCCTCTTGTGGAGCGAGATAAGAGCTGAACTGAGCAGATGTTTTGCAGGAAACCTCAATTTATGACTCTGGCAAAACCTTGCACAAGCCAACCACAGTGCTTTGGGTTTGTTAAAAGGGCCAGAGCAGGGATCTCCTCTGGTTTGCAGGTTTTTCTAGACAGCTCTCCTCATCAGGCCACGATATTTATAGAAGACTTGCACCCAGAGGATGAGCCAAATGGGAAAAACAGGCTCCTTTTTTTTTTTTTTTGCAGGTGCTATAATTGTGCCTGCAAACGCTGCCACCGACACTTCTAACTCCTAATTAGACTTACAAATCAAGTGCTGGGATGCCAACATGGTTTCCCACCCCTTTCATTCACAGCATTTCGTGCTCAGACCCACTGGGATGGGATGATGGAGGGAAGGCAAGAGGTGCAGGCAGGGATTCCTGGGAAGCCAGGAGCTTTACAGGGTCAGATTTGTCTTTATGGCTCTACAGCACCTGCACAGCCCAGCACAAAAATTGGGGTGTCCAAGTCCCCTTTCCTTTAGGGAACCCACAGCCCTGCTACTACACAGGTCAGATTATAACATCCCTGGCTCCCAAATCTGAGCAGCCACAGCTCCCACTAAATCCAGTGTCTGCTGGGGCTCTGCAGAGCTGGGCCTGGTGATTAAACAAAAGAAAAAACATGCTCAGTCAGAAGAAGGGGAAGGTTTCAAGCAATTCTTCCTCTGGAAGTGAAAATACCCAGAAATAGACTCTTAAAACTAACACGACTTACTCAGTGTAAATATTATGTTTCCAAGGTCCAAGTCTGGAACATTCAACTTGATGCTGTTTCCATTTTCTTATACATGCATATTTATAAAACATTCTATATTCTCGAGCACCCCACCATGGTGCACAGCCACAGAGTGATTATCAATGTCATCAATAAAAAAAACACCAAACATGGTGAAATCAAAAGGTCACTTGCATGACTGTCAGGGAAAGCAGGGGTGGGATGATTTACAGACACAGGAAATATAATTCGGCAGCGAGGAATTCCTTGGGCAGTTAATGGAATTAATTCCACGCAGCCCATCGCTGGTTTGGAGAGGGAGCCCTGGGTGAAAAACAACTCTGATCCAAGGCCATGAGCAACCTGGGAGTGCCTTTAAGGGCTAACCAAAACCTCTGGCTTCGGGAATGAGGCGGGGATGTGAGCACAGAGCTCGGGGATGCCTGTGATGCTTCCAAGCATCCCTCACTTCCCATCAGCAGCTCCCAAGAGGCGACGGGTACCACGATCCCATCACATCACCCAGATGCATCCACAGCATCCCCAGCGAGGCTGGTTCTGGAATAATACAATTGTTAAGCCATTAAAAGGCCCACGTAGAGGAGGGGGAGAAAGAAAAAAAACCAAACCTGAGCGTTTTAAATACTAATAGTTTAATAGTTCTTTCATTTAAAGCCGTAGCTGCGAGTGCATTACAATGTGTCATTTTATGCATGTCCTGTAGTCAAATTACACATCCGTGTGTGAGCACCAGCTTAAGTGGCATTTAAAAATAGCCCTGGCTATTACTGCTAGCACATAATAAATTAATGATGGAGCATTTAGCTCTGCCTACAACCCCACAACCTCGTTCCTGAGCGTGCGGGACACAATTGCAAATAAAGCCGCCGAGTCCCCAGGGTGGATGAGCTCCCAAAATTGGGAACCCTCCCCCAGATCCCCTACTTTGGTCAAAGAAGTAACCCCAGGAAGGCAGGAGGGACCCCACCTGCACACCCACCCTCCCGTGCAGCAACACCCATCACCTGATTTTATTTTTATTTTTCCCCCAACTTTGCTTTCAGCTTTGAATGGCAATTAGGAAAAGGTTAACCGAGTGCCTTTCTCCCAGGAATCCTCTTCCTCCTTTCAAAATAACAGCGTTAGCAAAAGAAAATCCCAGATTAGGCTAACAGGTAGGAGCGTGGTGCAGCCCTGGGAGATGCTGTTGGAAGTGGGGAGATTGGGAGAATCATCCCAGCGGGAGACTAATACTCATCATTCGGAGCTGCAGCTGGGGCCCGCCTGAGTGACAGCCAGCCGGGAGCTGAAAGAGCCGCTCGCATCCCACAACTGCTGGCATGCAGACTTGAAAGAGATTTATTTCAGGATAATTAGCTGGGAGTATTAAAGGTGGCAGGAAAGATCTGCAATTACTGTTTAGCAAACAGAACGGAGGCAAAAATTTTTTTTTAAAAACCCCCACAAAACAAAAAAAACCCACCAAGGTGGGGGGGAAGAGCCAAAAATGGAATTAAAACCCCCAAATATTTCTCCACTTGAAAGTTGTTAAATAATTGAAAGAGTTCAAAGCAACTTCATTGTATTCAAAGTAAGGAATTTGGAAGGAGAAAGAGGGAGTTCCATCATATGAAATCAGCAAAGTCTTTTCCAAGACAGGGCTTGGCAAAGGTGAAATTTCCCAACTTCTGTGGGTAACAGGAGCTGCCTCCACCTTCTTCCCTATTCGCACACTCCTTGGGCATCACCAAAACGTCTACCCTGAAAATATGCATTTTTGATCTAGAAAAAAATTATATATGTATCTAGATATAGATATCTACACACACAACTGAGTTTTGAAGTGGAGTTTTAAGGTTCTTTTCTTCCTGCTGCTCTTTTCCAGGGCTGACAAATTTCCCTCTTTCCAGCAAAGGAGATGTGTTTTATATTTCGTTTAAGAAGGTGGGGTCTGCTGGTAGCAGTAAATGTCCCAAAAGAGAGGCACACCAGAGTAAGTTCTGGGAGAGGAAGATATTAAATATATGGAGAATTGTTATTGCAGTTTTCCATAGACTCATAGACTGGTTTGGATTGGAAGGGTCCTTAAAATCATCTGATTCCAAAATCCCTGCCATGGGCAGGGGGTTTATGGAAATAACAACACAGGTGCTGTCTGCATTTTTTTATGGTGGGGGGTCTGCTTCCTAAAAGTGAAAAAAAAGGAAAAAAAAAGGGATTTTCCTTATGGAAACCAGGCTGACTTCAAAACCCAACCAAAGCTTAGAAATCAGCACCTCCAGCCTGATTTAACATTTCCCTGTATCAGGCTGGGAGAAGCTTTATTCAGCTCCATCCACGTCCCCTGGCAGCCGCTGGCATCACACATGAGCTCGCCTGTGCCAAATATAAATAAAGTTCACCCAACACACAGAGCCTCAAAGCATCCAAGATTTTCATCAGGCTTCAAGACTCATTGTTGCCGAGCCTCATGCTGCTCTTTCAAAACAAGGAGCCTTTTCTGCATTCTGCTCAATGATCTACAGTCCTCCAAAATCATCTATTTATTTATGCTCTATTCTGGGATTTGCCCTCTGTGATGAAGGAAAAAAAAAAAAAACAACACTGCTTGGATTGTGTGGAAATACCAGGCTTGCTTGGCCCACTTTGGGGAGGTTAGATAAAGACTGGGAAAGGCAAAGTGATTTTTAGTTGCCCAGCACCGGGCCCACAAGGGAAGAAAAGAAAAAGCCAAATGGAGTGACAAGATGGGGCCTCGCTGCCAGATCAGTGCTGGCCATCCACAACAGCACACTTGGGCTAAGAAAAAGGGCAAAATCAGAGTATATTGGGCAAACCTGACTGGTTTGGGTTTTTTTCCTTTTTGGTAAAAAAGAAAGAAAAAAAAAAGCGCCAAAATCCACTTTGCTAAATCCATCCATTTCAACATGACTTTGACAGGGAGAAGTTTCCCATCACTAGGATGAGAATTCTGACCCAAATGAACAACTCATCCCAGAACAGCCAAAATCCAGGCATTGAGGACGCTCCCCTGGGCTGTGAGAGACCCAGATTGCAGTCCCTGTTTTTCCCTGCCCAGCATGGCCAAGGGCAGGCAGGGAGCTGGGATGTCCTGCCTCTCCCCAGGTGTCCTGCAAAACACATCTCACCTTTATTATGGAATGTCCACGGAAAGCCCTCCCAGCTCCATCTCCCTGTCACACTCCAGAGCTTAAGGAGAGTCACGTGAGGTTGGGATTTGTGAAATGAACAACTTATCCACATTAAAGGTCTTCCCTAGGTGCTTGCAGAAAGTCTCTAATCTCTGGGGAGCTGCTATAATCAGTTTGTGCATGATTTGTCTCCGGTGCTCTGGAAAGCAAAGTCTGTGTCTTGCTTGCTCCCAGGCTGTGATCCCAGATCCTTCACTCCTCACGTTGTGGGATTTCCCACAGGAAATCCAACCCATTCTAACCTCCCTCAGCAAAGCCAAATCATGATCCAGCCTCATCCATGTCACAAGCTACATTATTCCCAGCATCCCCTCCATGAAAAAGAAAGTCCATGAAGAGTCTCTCTCTCCTTGGAAAGGCTTTCCAGGTGAGGCTGGAGGAGGGAATGACATGGATCTGCTCCCCTGCTCAGAGGGACAAGGTGAGGGCACACCATCCCCCAGGGCAAGTGCCACCATCCCACCATCCAGGCAGAGTGGCCAAGTGGCCCCAGCTGGGCACCACATGGAATGGATCCACGTCCCCAGCTCCCTCTCTGGCCTGGAGAAACCCTTTGGATTTCTCTGCCTCTGCTCCCCAGTGTTTCAGTCAAAGGAAGAGTCTTTCTTCCATTCTTGTGCAGATTATTATTTAATATTTGTAAAGCACTGCAAGGATGAGAAATGTGAGGCATTGTTATTGCCCACATCAGTGGGATGATGATGGCTTTATCTCATTTTTATAAACTTCCTGGGGAAAAGCAAGAACTTAAAAACTGTCTCCAAACACAAGAGGTGAGGAGGGTGCTGTGTCCAGAACAAGTCCAACACAGCCAAATGAGACAGGGTTGGCCCCTCTGCTCCTGGAGTTAGATTAAAATTTCCAAAATAATGGGAACAATCAAAGATATCTGAAGGTGCTTGAATCATGTCCCTGTCTTTTGCTTAGGGAGTGACACCCAGGGCAGCCAAAGCATCCTAAGGCACTCCCCTCAATCTGGGCATCATTTTCTGCACCAAAGCTGGCACATAACAGAAAAGCAAGAAAATAAGGAATGCTCCTCCAGTGTGCAACTTCTTCCTCCACACATTCCAAAGGTTGGGGAAAACCACCTTACACTTCAAAAAGCACCTGTAAATATTCATGTGGTCTGTGTGTCACTTAACATCAGCACACTCCTTTTCCCAGCTTGGCCCACAACCTGTTCACACGTTAAATACTCAGAAAGCACTTTCTTTTTCACTGGCAGTCTTTGAAGTAAATATAAAATATAAATATTTGATTTTAATGGGCAGAACCACAAGCACAGTTCTTCTGGAATAGTCGGAGTATTACACCAGAAAAATAATGCATTTTTAATTAGGCCTGAGGTTCCCACCACTGCTTTCCCAGCTTGAGGCAATCATTGCCCTCCTCCACTGCCCAGCTTTCCCCTTAGCCTCAGTGTCCCTCCCCAGCTAGGAAATTATCAGTCTTTACCCTTTTTACCATGCCAGAGCTCGCATTTATGAAGTGCCTCAGCTGAAAATGTTTAAAACACGCACAGGAGAGCATCTCCATGTGCGTGTGCAGAAACACTCTCTCTTTCCTGGGGTGCCAACCAGCTATAAACACAAACCACATTACTTTTTGTCATAAAAACTGCTAAGAAGAGGCAGAAACACAACACACTGTGGATGTTTGGGCTGTATTTGAATCTGACAAACTACAAACATCTTTCCTTTAAATACTTCCCGATGCCTTAAACCTCCAGAAAAGGTGGTTCTCCTCCTCTGCTGTTTGCTCACCCCTCTGGTGCCATCCCGCTCTTGCTGTACTGACACAATAATTTTCCAGAGTGCCAAGTCCTTCCCTGTTTCTCCAAGTTGACAAAGACACAATCATTAATCTGGGCATCGTGTTTAAAACCTGCACCTGCCTGCTATAGGAAATCCATGGATGCTCCTTGATATGATAGATAATACCATGATTAGAGATAATTTCATTATGACAGATAGTATTTCCAAGGCAGAGCATCCAGCCAGGAAAATAAACTGTTTAGCAAAGCCACTTTCTGCTCAGGAGCTCAGTTTTTTGGGATTACAGGGACAATGGGAAAAGCATCTCATCCTGGCGGGAGCTCACTTTTGCTGGATGTCACAGGATTGCTCATCCCAACAGGCTGCCAGCTCAGACAGAAGCCTTTTTCCACTTAGAGGGTGGCCCTTGGATTGGGGATGAGCCCTGGGATGGAAGCATAGAATGGTTTGGGTTGGAGGGGACCTGACGACCATCTAATCCCAACCCCACTGCCCCGGCAGGGTGATGTGTATAAAAGTATATCTACATTGGTAAATAAAAAAAATGTACAGTATCGTTTTATAACTGGATCAAGAATGAAGAAGATAGAAATAGAAAAAGGTAAACTCTACCAAGAAAAAGTTACACATCTTTGTAGAGGGGAGTAGCATATTCTGATTTTCTCATATCATCCTATGTCTGTGTATGTGCATGGAAAGAAAAAAGAAATATCCATGAAAGGCAGGTAACTTTTGAGGTGAGGACTCCTTTCCCAGGGAATCCAGGGAATATTTACAAAGGGCTGCTGTAACCCATACCCAGATGGCCAAGCACTGCCTGGGGAGAGAAAACAAAGGGGTTTTTTGGAGAGTTCAGCCCTGTCCCTGTGGCTGCACACCCAGCTCGTGCTCGCTCCCAGCCGTGGCTGCTCTTCAGTGGGAGTTGTCACTCCAGTGCTAATAAAATGTGATGGACTAATTGTATTAGCAATTTCCCATCATGTTATATTAATATGCATCATACTAGTATCCATTTTCACTAATGTGACATGAAAGGCAGTAATTTGATTACTTTTCCCTATGATTATGGGGAGGCAGCTTGGCCTCCTGGATGGGCCATACTCCAGGCATCCAGAGCATGGAGCTTGTGGTCCTGTCCCTGTCCCCAGCATTCTGGGGAGCTCACCCCACCTCTGGGTGCCCCAGTGCCACAGCTGGTAAATAGACAGCTCACAAAGTGTGGAGGAATCTGGAGTTAAAGCAGACACTGGACATGGGAAGGATGGGCAGGAGCAACCTCCACCCATCATGGAGTTTTTCCTGTGTTTTTGCATTTTCCAAAACTCTTCACCACCACCTCCATTAAAATGGATGGAAGTTTTCATATGGGGAAGGCTTCACCTACAGCCTGGCAGTGCACACCAGTGATGTTCTCCCTGCTCATAAATTATGCCTTGTGTAATACTCCTTCCCTCTTTCCTGGCCCAGCCTTTTGGAGCCCTTCTGCTACCACATTCCTTCTGCTGTGCTCCTTAAGGAGGTGAGCATGGATGCTTACAGTGCAGAGGAAATTCATGTCCTGCTGCTGAAGCTATTCTGCGGATTTCACTCCAGTTCCAAGCTCAGGGTTTGTTTTCGTGCAGCCTTGAGCAAACACTGCAGTGCCAATGGGCTGGGCCTGCAGCTATAAAATGGGAATATTATTTTATTTTATTCTTCTTATGCTTTGCAAGGGTTTTTTTGTGCCTTACTGTGGCTCTTTGCTGTCACTAAGGTACCCTTCCTTGGCAGGTCCATGGCATAATCATCCTCTCCATGCCTGCAGCCTTCAGGAAACACCACAAACTCATGCTGCAGTCACCACTTATTTTCCTAATTAAAGACCTGGTGGCACTGGGAATTTTTCTTCAGGACCACTCACCAGAGCAGCTAAAGGAGGAGCTGGGCCCAGAGAAGGTAGGATGTACCCAACCCTGAGCAGCCTCAGAGTGGGCAGAAAGCACTCAAAGTGGGCCCACAGCCACCCCACAGCAGGGATTTGTGTTAAATCATGCAAGTTTGGACAGTCCCACACTGCTGATTTGCTTCCCTGCCCAGAAGGATAGTCAAACCTCATCCAGCAGCTCTGCCTGCAGTGGAACAATAAACCATGGGAGAGCACCATAAATCCCAGTAATGTGCTCCCAGGAAAGGCAGCGCTCCGAGGTCAGAGCCGCAGCTTCCTGGGAATTTTCAGACAAAAGATTTTTCATCAGAAATTGCTGATTCACCAAAACTGAAGCTTTGCCATACAGCAAACCAATCTCTCTGCAGCCTTCATTAGGGGAGATCTCCCTGGCCCCAGACAGAATTAATGACCACGAGGAGAGAGAAGAAGCCTCCTCTGAAACAACCTGCAGCTCCTACCTGGCCCACGAGGGACCAGTGCCTGCAGCATCCTACAAATCCCATCAGCCCATACACACCAGGATAGGGCTATCCCACACCTCCCTGGAGCAGCTGTGTGTCCCCATAGGAATTAAATACCTCTTTACCATAGCAGAGGGATGCTCTGTATGAGAGGTCTCAGCGGGGATGAGAGCAACAGGCCAATTTCTTTAAAGCAAATGCCTTCCCCGCCTTTCTCCTTTGGAAAAATCCAAAGCCCCACCAGTGATGGGTGCACAAAGGTCAGTCACCAAGCAGGAATGGATTCCAGCTCCAAGCACCTTTCTGTGCTCCAAGGAGAGGGAAAAAGAAGCAGCAGAGCCAAGAACCTCTCCCAGCTCCTGCTGGGCTATCGGTTGCTGCCGGAATAAATCAAAATCAGTTATGGGAAATGTAAAATTATCATTTGGAAATCACTCTCTCTGAATAATTCAGTCATTGACTTTCACATCAAACAACCATTTCAGCCACCCACACACTGGGTTCAGTCTCCTGCTTGGTTTTAAACTCTCTTTAATTATCAGCATTAACCTATCCCACCGCCATCCCATCCTCATTCCATGCCGGGGGAGGGGGCACAGCACACACTTTGATAAAGCACAGCCAGCTGGAGGACTTTGAGCTGTCCTTCTGCTCCTCCTGCCCAGCCTGGAGGGGCAAGGACAGCCCAGCCACAAGTGCACCTCCAGCATCTCCCAGAACCTTCCCACTGGGAGAGCAGCACGGAATCATGGAACGGTTTGGCTTGGGAACGGTCCTGGAAGATCATCGCGTTCCAAACCTCCTGTCACGGGCAGGGACATTTTTCATGGGACCAGTTGCTCAAATCCCCCCCAGCCTTGCCTTGAGCACCTCCAGGGATGGGGCAGCACACTTGTCCCCACCCCAGCACAGCACAGCCTGGCAGGAGCTGCTGTCACCACCTCTCCTCTCCCCCAGCCCCAGATAAAACTTTCTCCAAATCCCAAGTGCTCCTCTGAACACCTGCAAGGCATCCCAGGATGCCCAAGCAGCCCCTTCTGGGCTGTTTTTCAGGAAGACTCCAATTAAGCAGCAAACCTGACCATCCTTGTGTCCTCACCCTCTCTCAGGGTGTTAATCACATGCAGCAAGCAGGACCCCACCACAAACCTGCTCAATTAACATCCCTCACCCAACTCCCCAAAACAGCCAAAATATAAAGACTATACCCAGAGCAAAACTTCATCCCTTTTCCCCTAAAGTTCCCTAATCTCCCTGCACCTTGACAACATGTTTAAGTTAGTTTCACATTTTATTTGTCTACTGAGCTCCCAAAGTTGGGAAAATTAGTATTGTGTGTGTGGTTTGATTTAATTAGTAATTGGGGAAATAGGTCTGGCATGTTTCATGGAGGCTTGGGGAAATTGTCAATTAGCATTGTGTTAATTGGTGTCTGCTGTCCTTGCTTTTTAGTTTTTAACCCCTTTTACCTTGTTCCCACTTTTGGTATGTAAAAATCTGGCTGCTTATTATTCTTTAAGTAAAGGATTAATTGCCTGAATTCCTGCCTGTGCCGGGTGTCCTTTCTCCCCCTGTGTGGTGGGATTTGTGCATCTCCTCCAGGCACTGGATTTGGACACTGGGGTGGAGTTGTCCCTTGACCTGGTGTCACCCTGCCCGGGGCTGGGCTCTGTCTCCTGCCACCAGCACCAGCCCCTCTACCCAGCCCTTCCTCCCAGAGCTGCCTTGCCTTTCCCCCCTCTCATCCATGCCATTAATCACTCTCCCCAACAGGCGCCAAAATCCCCACAATTTAGCCAACAAAAATTTGAATAAAGGGAAGGATATTCCCTTTAAAAGCTCACACTGTGCTGTTTAATTTGCCATGCTAGATGTCCAGGAACAAGCCAGAGGTTTGCATATCTACCTGATGGGAATAATTAATTAATTGTTAATTGTTACTAATAACCGAGGTCCTGATCTCGCAGACAGGCACGCACACACTCAGATTTAGGGCATCCATGCACACAAGGGCAAGGCACTGGCAGTCACTTCCAGGAGTGATGCTCCCAGAGCCTGAGGGGATTTTAAACACACACGAACTCCCACTCCCTGTGGAGCATCCCATGGCAGAGGGACACTCTGGAGGAGGGCAGGATTTGGGAAGGCACAAGCACAATGCCAAGCAAAAATGTTTCATTTCAGCGCCTTGGCTGGAGCATGCCCACAACCCCTGGAGAGTTTTGGTTGCTCAGCCAGCTGAATCCCACCAGCCCAGGCCTGACCCCATATCCAGCTCCTCGGGCACAGCTCTGGGAAGAGGCAGCAGCAATGCCCAGGGAGGGATGCTCCCAAGGGCAGGGCAGGGGGCTGTTTATGCACCAGCTTGGCAGGGAGCCAGGAAGAGCGAGCAGATCTCAAAATTATTCAGAGCACAATTAGAACACGTCTTTCCAGGCAGAGCCATTTCCATTTGCATGGAAAACAGCAGAGGAAAACTCCTCCTCCCATCCCTGGTTTGGCAGGAGAGCATGAGATGATCAGGTCAAGACATCCCAACCTGACTCCAAATCCACCTGGAGTGGCCCCAGCCTTAGGCTTCACATTTTTCCCAGTGATTTCCAGCCAACCAGCTGGGCATGGAAGAGGTGAGGCAATCTTGGAGCAAATATTTTTGGAACTGATAATGCCCAGCCTGACACAAAAAGTGAAAAATTATCAAATCATGCAAGACACACAACGAGTCAACCTACAACAAGCAGAGGGACCTGCAACCCTGAGCAAGAAAATCTGCAGAATCACCAGTGAAAGATGGGGGAACATCTTTTCCAGGGAAAACAACAATCCACCTGAGGAATGTAACAGGGGAATTGAAGGAGTCAGCACCATTTCTGAGGGGGTAAATTCAACCAACCCATGAGAAGGTTACAGGGGCTTTAAATGATATTTGCATAGAATTAGAAAGTCATAATTATAAGTAGTGAATCATTTGAAAGGAACTACACTAATTCTGCCTTCACAATAATTATCTCACCAGAATTTCAGAGGCTGAATTATTTTCTATTGGATTTACAATTAATTTTGTAAAAAATAACAAATCCTCCCTAAGATGGGCCATGGGACTGTAATGATAGCACTTGAAAGTGGCACGCAGGCATGAAACCACCTGATGTTCCCAACACTTCTGGAAGGTAGGGAAGCGCTGTTATCTCTGCTTGGGAGGCATAGAGATAAGGGAGCTGAGCTCTGCTTTTAACCAAAGCTGGGCAAACTTGTCCCAGTCATCTCAGAGATATTCATCACCCACGACACACACTTGATCCAGTGCCAGTCCAAGACTGTTTCAGGTCCTTGGCAAAGCAAGAATTAACATCCCTGGAAGAACTGTGGCCATCCCAGCTCAGAATCTCCACCCAGGAACACTGCTGTCAGCAATCCTTCCCCAGCAGCGCCTTGGGAAACGGGGCTTGCTCAGAAATACCCCCGGTGGGGAAGGGAGGGTGACCACAGAGGGCAAACATACGCAGAAGGATGAACCCAGCTCGTTGTGGGTTCCCTCAGCCAGGCCTTCAAACACAAGATTAGTCTTCCTAGAGGCTGGGAACAGCATCCCCCAAATTAAAGCATCCCCCTCCGAGCCAGCATCCTGAGTGCAGCTGTTGGGGAGCACCTCTGGTGATACCAGAGCGTCCCACACCTCTCCAAGCACTGACCCTGGGTAATGGCAGGGCTTTGGAAAGCTGAGCTGTGGAGGGGACCATGGATGTGCTCAGATATGTATTAATTAGAATTCCTGCGCAGTTTTCTTCTGTTAATTATAGCTTAATTTGATTGCTTAATAGCTCTGGTTTTCGTAATGTTTAGCACCTGTTGTAAATTGCACAAGATAAATTGTCTTCTACCATCTACACTGTTTACTCCTAAAAATTTTAATTTTCCTTTCAGCTCCTGGCTTTGGATTTGAGCTGTCACCTTTTCTCATCTCTGGCCTTTTCACCAAAGAAATCTCTTTTCTTTCTTTTTTCCTTTTTTTTTTTTGTTTCCAATGGGCTACTTAGCCACCAAAGGGGGTTTCTGTTAAATACTTTCCCAAAAGTGAGGATTTTTAAAAATAATAATGAGCGAAGAGATATATCCACACACCACAGAGCATGAAAATGCTGACCCATGATATTATCCAGAGTTTCACACTCATGGGTCATCCTTCTTCACCGCTGTTGTCCCCTTCTCCTTTTCCAAGGTGAGGGGGGGACGTTCCTCCTTCCCTCACAGGATTATTAGACAGAAGTGGAGGCCCTGCATCATTAATTGATTTCTTCCATACATTGTGCTATGATACAATTTTTCAAGGCTGTGCATAATTGTGTTCCCTGTGCCACTGCTCTATGTTCTGTCCTTGTCATATTGTCATTGAAGGCTGATTCCACCCTCTGTAATTGGAGATGTTCTACTTTTGGACAAAGGTGTGGGGGCAGCTCAGGGGAACAGCGCTGACATTTACTTCATCAATTTATTTTTATTGTTCCTACATTTATTGCAGCTATAACAGCCCTTTAATAGTTATATCTCCTCCCTGTAGGGTATTCTGGTATTTGAAATTTTTTTAACTCATTTGTTCTCATAGATAACAGTAAAGTGCATTTCACGCTAACCTTTAGGTTTCAATCTTCTCTCTTTCTTTGGCTCCCAAGCAGTTGCAGCTTTAAACTTTTACTGCATTGCCAGTCTAAAGGCCACCACCACCGAGTCCATTCCAGCACTGGAGTAACCACAAATTAGTGGTCCTGAAAATTTCAGGGAGGCGAGTCCTAAACCCCGAGTGCCGCTATTACCATAACTCAAACCTGGCCCTCCTTTTAAAACAGGGGGAGAAAAACACAGTAAATACTCACATTGAGTCTCCTTTTACAGTCTGCTTCGGTCAGACAAGGGGTGATAATTGCATCTTTACGACTGGCAAGGAAACTGACTCTGCCACCTCGGAGCTGGCGCCCTTCAGCACCTGCGCAGGCAGCGAGCGGGCTCCCGGCTCACACAAAACCCTGCCTCAGTCCCATAGCTTTCCTTCCCCGTGCCATCTTCCCAGATGGACTTTTCCCTCCCTCTCCACTTTCATCACTCTTTTTTTCTCAAGCTACAGCTAAGCAGCACCACAGAAAACAAATTAATTCTGATAATGGGCCCATGGGTGGGTGTCAGCAGGTGATTTCAGAGATGCCCCAGAAGGACAGCACGTTTTGCTGTGAACACCCAAATCTGTGCTGCCACCAAGGGAATGCCAGCCTTCTGTCCTTTTCTGAAATGGGAACTCCTGGCAAAGCCATTTCTAACTCAGCCTACCCAGCCCTGCTCTCGTTTACTGCACAGAGATGCTCCTCTTCCTTAAAGCCTCTTTGCTTAAAGACACTGCCAAGAAACAGCTTAATTAAACTGAATGGAGACATTTGGAGCAAAATCAGGCCAGGTAGAGGAGCTGGAAATGAGACAATAAAGGAGAGAGAACAAGTACTTAAAACAGTGAAAGGCCCATGGATTTTTAATGGAATTGGCGTCAACATCCACCCACCAAAGCCCACTAGAGAAAACAGATTTGATCACCTGGCTCAGCATCCAACCCAGAATGGCCCAAGAATTAAACTCCTTGTCTCTCCAGGGGTACTTTTTTCCTGATCTCTGCCTTTTTACATCCTCACTGCTCATGCACCAGTTTGGTTTCATGCACCCAAAATGTGAGATGCTGCAGGAGGAGTCCCATTCACTGGGGGCAATGGCACGGAGCCACCCCTGCCAGGCTCAAAAGTGCAATCTTTACTTCAGATATTGCACATTTTTTCCTTTACTAGACCAAAAAAAAAAAAAAAAAAAATCATGGAGAAAAATACTTAAAAATAAAAATCCAAGACTTCAGCCCTATCCTTCCCCTGCATTTCAATTTTGAGCTTCCAGAAGCACAAGTGGGTGACAACCCTGTGGCTTCCCCACACAAAGCACTCTGGAAATAAGACAGGGCTCTCCTAGATGGACCATTACCTGCCATTAATAGGACAAAGGGCTTCCCTCACTGTGATTAAAACTGAGTCTGGAAGGCAAAACTGTGAATTAAAGCACCAATTCAGTGCTATTGGTTGAAGCAATTTTTGTGTATCTGTTTCCCAGGAACCTTAGTGACACTTATTTACAAAAAAAAAACCACAGAGGAGGAAGGCAAAAGGGAGGAAGGAGCTTCAGGAGAGGCTTGCTCATAATTTTTAGACTTTGTGTCACCTGAACACTCTCAGGAAGTCATAAAAAATAATTTCATGTGAAAAGGGAAGGAGGTTTTCCAAAAGCTTCTGAGAAACAGACAAAAGAAGTTACATTAAATTGCTGGCAGTGCAAGAGTTTATACTTGCAAGCCAAAGCAAGCCTTCAAATACTCAGTTTGATAATTTGAATTCAATTTGAGAACTCAGCAAAATTTAATTTTATTGATGATGCACTTGCAGTTAACTTTGAGAAGCTTGGGGTTTTTTGAAACAGCAAACTGTTTTCTGAATCTTGGCAGATCTTGCTGCATATTCAAGCAAAGCAAGAAACTG
Source organism: Camarhynchus parvulus (assembly GCF_901933205.1). Classification (NCBI taxonomy): domain Eukaryota; kingdom Metazoa; phylum Chordata; class Aves; order Passeriformes; family Thraupidae; genus Camarhynchus; species Camarhynchus parvulus. The sequence continues at coordinate 2,557,380 of NC_044573.1, read as the reverse complement.
AGTGTGGAATTTTCAGGCCCCAGAAGCTCTGGGATGCTGCAGCCATTCCCTGCAGAAGGTGAGATGGGGAAAGCATACATTGCAATCCCCTTAACCATTCACTCACAAATAATAACAATATTTTAAAATGTTTGCGGTTTTGGGCTGGTTTTGTTTTAAGTACATCACAGGTTCTGTTCCTGCTGAACATCCCAGTTTGATGAGAAAGGTAACAAAACTCAGAGAGCTGAAGAAGAAAACGAAAGCAAAGGCAACAGGTCACAGCCAGAATCTGTAATGAGGGAAAATGGCCATTATAACCATATTGAATTTGTGCTGTTACCCTTCATTTCAGTCTCTGCCATACTTTCCATCAGGTTCCTCCCAGCAGTTTTATTCCAAAGGATTTAAAATTAAACCACCAAAAAATTGCTATCATTCCACATTTACCCCCTGCTCACAGGTAGGGCTGTGCTCACACTCCTAAAACTGACACTGATTTGAAGCTTTTATTAATTTATTTGGAGGAGAGCTCTGAAAAAGCAACACCAGAAATTGAAGCTGAGTTTGCATCAGGTCAAACACTTTCCTGACAGTAAGTGTTCCAACCCGGCAGGATTTTAATTCCAAGGCTTTTCTTGTGTGGAATGAGAGCAATGGATGATTTAAAACTGGAGTTACAAAACCAAAACCCTTTGGTGCTTGACTGACGCAAGGCTCAGCAGCTTGGCTGGGCAGCATTCCTGCCCTCCCAGCAGGAATTCCGTAGGATCATGAATGGTTTGGGCTGGAAGGGACCTCAAGGATCATCTTGTTCCAAACTCCTTGTCATAAACAGGGACACTTCCCACAGGCTGCTCCAACCCAACCTTGGTTTCTAGCACCAATCTCCCCCAGCAGATACTTCTGTGCTCCAGTCTCCCCTCCTTAGATTGTCCTCTTGGGAAGAAATGTTCCTTGAGGCCAAATTTCTCCACAGTGTAACTTTAACCAAAGCCACTTGCATCAAACCAAGGAGACATTCAATATGGTTTAATTTTGGTTAAAATCAAACAATCCTAAAGCTTGAGGTATTTCTGCTTCTAAGTTGTTTTTTTTTTTTTTTGGTACCTCCTGTTCCCTATTCTGTGTGTTAGCACTACTTGGTTTTGACCTTGCAGATTCTGTTCCCCCCTGCTCTTCTAACTCAGTTTTGTATTTATCATAAATTATGTTGCATTTCACTTTTGCAGCAGTAACAACAACAAAGAAATCCTGATTAATTTACCTGTAAAAAGGTGTTTACCTGCAGAAAAGTGTTTACCTGTAGCAATGACAACATTGCTGCCCCAGCACGTAGCACTGTTGTGAATCTCAGTTAATGCTTGCGCAGTGCTTTGATGACAACACACCCCACAACCACTCAGGCTTTACTTGGGGATTTTTTGATTTTTCTATCTTTAAGCCTCTCTGGACCATTTTTGCTCAGGACAGCACCTGACAGCTCATGCCTTCATGGCAGACCCCAGCAGCACCCAGGCCTGGCCCTGTCCCTGCAGGCTGCTCCTCATCCCAGCGCCTCCTGCTGCAGCCTCTGACCTGGAGAGCTGAACCTCCAGGGCAAAGCTGCTGGAAGCTGTTCCAAAGCTGCTGGGAGCCACACAAGGAGTGTGGCTCTCATGCACACCAGGGATGATGGAGCTCAGCAAAGCAGGACTTGGGAATTATCCTCAACAACACCAACACCGATGAGTTTCCCGTGCAGGAGCAGCCACTGCACACACTTGGAGCATCTACTGGTTAGGAACATCTTAGACTTATCTTTCCCTTTTCCTACATGTGCCTTTCCTGCTTTTTTTAATTTATAATTTATTAAATATTTCAGCTGATGGGGTGCTCGCTGTGCTGAGCTGGAGCCTCCTCATGTGAAGCACCTCCTCTGCAGAGCTCCCCTTTGATTGCCACCACCATCAGTTTGTTCAGCTGATGGCCTTTCTTCTCGGAGATCCTCATTGTGTCTCCTGCCTCCTGTGCAGCTCTTAAGAATTTAAATGAGCCATTTTATGTCTTTCTACAAGCAGAGACCAACAAACCCAGCCCCACCCTTCTGCTTTCACTTTTAGTGTGCCTAATAAAAGTAGTGTGAGGGTTGGGTGTTGGTTTGTTGTTTTTTCTTTTCTGGGGGTCGTGGCTAATGGAGAATTTTATGCTGTTTCTGACATTGTTTGCGGTGCCTCCCACCAGCCTGTGTGCTCCTGAGGATTTGAAAGACGGTGACATAAATGTCAGGGAAATGCCTCCGCTGTGTCAGCTCTAATTAGACATTTGTACTTGGGGGACAAACACCTTCCTCGTAAAATCCAGAGCTCAGCCTCACTCAGCACAGGCTCAGAGAGCCTTGGAAGGAGAAGGCATCACTAACAGCACACAGACCTACCCAAAAACAATGTCAATTTTCCCAGCATTTCAGTTCAGCCCCCACAACACACACCTCCATCCCCACTCCTGCCCTGAGACACTTCCAACTCACCAAATAAAGTTGCCTCGCTGTGTTTTACCCAACTGGTTTCCAAAAAACACAGAAAATCCCGAAGCTCAAGGCACCAAATTAGAAAACAAGGAGCAGAGCTGGTCCTTTAACAGCTGCACCAGTGAGCCCCAGGCTGGGGGCACAGCACAGGGTGGTTCCCATGGTGGCCCCCATAAAAACCTCCACCAGCAGCTGCTCATCCAGCACTTGCTCCTGCAAACACGGACCTTGGGCTCACCACTGGGTGTACCTCTGCCACCCTCTCTTCTCCACATGTGCTTTCCCCTTAAAACAGAAGTTTCCCTGCTCCCTTCAGGCTGAGATGGACACAGGCAGCCCAAGGGAACCTTGATGGTTTCCCCTGTCAGCCTCAGGTCTGCAGTGCCATCAGAGACTCCTCTTACAGCTCTGCAGCTCTGGCCTGTCTGATGCCAACAAGAATTCAAAGCCTGCAGGAAGATCAGCTGCCTGAGACCTCACTCAGGTACGAGGCACCAGCAGGGCTCTCTCTGCTAGGACAGGTTTATGGCAAACCATGGAGCCCTTCCCATGGACAAGCAGGTCCTAGAATCACTAAGGCTGGAGAAGATCCCCAGTCCAACCATGAACCCAGCACTGCCACACACACACACCCCTTTTAAACCTTTCCATGTTCCCTGGGCAACCTGTTCCAACAGCTGAACACCCTCCCAGTGAAGAAGTTTTCCCCACTATTGAACAGATATTGGGAAATATCTCTGCCAACAGAGAGGTGCTGGGGGAGCCCCAGCAGGGCACAGGAGCGCTCTAGAGCACAGCTTTGCCCTGTGCTGCCTGCTATGATCCACCTGCTCTGCCCATCCCTGGATGTGTGAACATCCAGAATCTCTCGGGACAAGAGGAGGCAGAGGGCTGCATTTGTGTCTTCACAGGTCCCTGCACACATATGTAGATAAAAAACAAGGTTGCAAGCTGAAAACACAAACTCTTAAAATAGTCTCATCTTGTTCTAAGTTTTAACTTCCCCTCCTTTGTCCACCCAAATCTGAGAGAGCAGCTCCCTCTGTGGGTTTTCCTTCCCAGCTGTTTGTTTGCTGCCTGAGGGTGTATTGGGAAGAGGAGGGGGCACCTGGCTGGCACCAGCATCCCTCACCCCTGCTCCCTCACCTGCCAGCGAGGAGTCAGAGAGCACCACCATCGCTACCCAGAGTCCAAAGGGTTTGTGCTCCCCTGCCCTGAGGGTAAAATCCCAGAGAACTTTCACTTTCTGGACCCTTATCTGCACAGGTAGCTCACTCATCTGCACCCAGATGCTCCCAGGGGTGCAAGACTCAGCTGCCCTTGTGAATAAACCTTGCTCATGAGTGAGGCACTGCAGAGCCAGAGCAGCTCTGAGCAAACAGAACCAAGCAGTGAAATGATCTGTGATACAGCTGCAGAGCCACTGCTCACTGCTGCAAGTGCCTTTGTACAACAGGACTCTTGCCTGGAAGAAATTGGGATTTAGTGACAGAATTTATCACTCAGGCGATTACACGGAGGAAATCAGCAGCAGAGCAGTATCTCCCTGCCCTGCCACCCAGAGCAGGTGAATCAAAGTCAAACACACACATTCAATAAGCTTTACCATCCTGAAACCCCTGTCCCCATAAAAATCACTTTCTGATCTCGGGTCAGATTAAAGTGGCCAAAGCCCACGATTCCATTCCTCGGCAAACTGATTTGTGAGGGCACAGAGATGGAAACAAGCACCACCCTGCCCTTGACATCAACAGCAGGTCCATGCTCCAGGTGCCCCCAGAAAGGGAAATCTCCAGCCCCAGCACAGCTGGCAGAGCCAGAGTGCTCATGAAAGATCCTGGGCTGTGTTTCACAAGGGACACGGTCTCAATCCTGCCTGGATTCCAGGGGATTACCTGCCACCCACATGAGGTGTCCTCTGCTGCCCTGGCTGCAGGTACCACCCTCTGCTCCCAGCCAGGACAGGCAGTCTTGGCTCTCCTCCTGAAATCCCAAATCCCTTTCCTTCACCCTACTGCTGCAGGGGAGCCTGCAGCCAAGCCTGAGCTCTGCAATCGCCCTCTGCCACCCGAGCAGACCCAGAGCCCCAGGCCTGGCAGGGCAGGGATTGCACACACACAGCTGTTCTAGCCAAAGATCCTTTGGGATGTTAGCATCAGGGAATATAATCTAAATCTGCTCATATGTTGCCCAAAAATGTCCGAGATCTGCAACAAGGAAAAGCAGAGAAGTCCTCTACAATGCCAAAACCCTTCAGTGCTTCAAAGCTTTTGGGGGAAAAAAAGGATGTATGTTCAGAAGCCAAGGGCCAGGACCACTTCTTTGCTTTGAAATTTTAACCAAAACCCGAGCTTCCCCTTTCTGTTCCGAGCACCATGAATTACCAGACCCCAGCCACCCCAACCCCACAACAATCTGAGGGTTCCCATCCTCCTCTCCCTGCTTTGGATGGGTTCCCCACAGGCTCACAGCTCGCTGTGCCCTCCCTGCCCGAGGCTCCTGTGTGCCAGGGAGGGGCTGCGATAACCCAGCCCAATCCAGGAGGATGCCCATGGTGACTGAGAGGAGAAGATGCCCTGGAGGAGCCTGCAAGGAGGATGAGCCATGCTGGGACAAAGAGGTGCAGGTGGTGAGAGCTCCCAAAAGGGACAGCAGTGTTTGAACCACATCAATTTTTTCCCCAGATAGAGAGGGCTTCTCCCACCCCTCCTTTTTAGCCTGCACCACAGGGTCCACATGAGGGTTCCCTGCTTGTTTGGTTTGCCTTCTCCTCTCACAGGACTAAATGTGTCTCCAAAACTGCCTTTAATGAACCGAAAATGTTCATTGGAGAGGCTGCTCAGTGGAAAGAGTGAGGCTGGTGGAGGGAAGGAAGTGACACAGGGCTTGCTGACCGGCAGGAGCCTGCTCTCCATCCCCCTCAGAGAAACCCAGACAGGGTGTCAGAGCCAGCCAGAAGCCCACAGCCAGGCAAGGAGCTTCTCCTGCAAGAACTGACCCGTTTTTCTCCCCAAATTCTTATTTTTAGGCTGAGGCACCACCCATGCACATCCTTCCTGCCTATCCAAACACTTGAGGCCACCCAAAAAGGTGCTCAGCAGTGGTTATCTGCATTATTCTAGCCAAAGGAGGCTGGGAACCAGGCAGGTTGTGTCCACTGGCAGCAAGGATGAGGAAAGCTACACACACATTGTTAAATCAGAGAACTGCTCCCCGTGCCTAAACTTTGACTTTTTCCACTGTCCTGACCCAGCACACAGGAGCTTTCCATCTCCTGGCCCGCTGAAGAAAGAGGGAGGGGGGGAGAAAGAAGAAAAGAGGAGGGGAAAAGGCCATTTTTTAAACAGAAGGAAAAGCCATGCCAAGCCCTACAAGCACCGCCTGGCCGGGCGCCAGGAAATGTGTAAATTTTCGTGAGCCTGGGCTATTTTGCCAGAAGTCTGCAATGTGTCTGGACACGACTGGTTCCCCTTTGTCAGCCCCGGCCTGACCGACCAGGAAGTTTAAGAGAGAGAGAGAGAGAGAGAGAGAAAAAAAGAAAAGCGAGCCAGGCAGAGCCATTTCCCCAGCGCCGGTAACACAATGCCTCTCCTGTAATACCTTTCATTTCTGCACCAACAACCCCAGCGGTCCCACACTTGGGGCTGCCAGGGGAGGGGGACCAGAGCTCTTTAATTCTCCAAAACCCAACTTTTTTTCCAGCCCCGTGTTTGCTGATAACCTCCCAAGCACCCTCCCGGCTCCGCAGTGGTTATTAGCTGGGCTTGTTGCTATAAATACCAGCGTTAACTCCTTGTATTCCCCCAGGACCGAGCGGGAAGAAAAGGGGCATTTAGGCAACTTTTTCTTTAAAAAGAAAAAAGCAGACTGAGTTTCACATAACACACATTTAGTAGATTTACCCAGAGTTTGGAGTGAGGTGTCCAACCTCTACTCAACCTCCCCTCCTGGCTTTGGGCTGGGGGGGGAAATATAATTTAAAAGCATTTGGGAAACAGAGATTTCACTGGGCTGGGAGAGACAGGAGACCTGACTGGGCTTGCAGAAAGATCTGCTGCCATGGCAAGGAGGAGGAGGAGGGGGAAAGGTCGCTGAGGGGACAGGGGAGGAAGGGCAGGGTCCACTCAGCCCCTGTGCTCTGCCCCACTGCCCACGGCGGGCTCACCCAGCCTGGGGAACGTTCAAGTCCATTTCACAGCTGGAGGACACACCTGCAGAGGCAGCCAAGTGTGCACAGGGGGAAGTTTAAGGGTGCAAACGCTGCTGTTTCTCACCCCACAGGCCTGGGGCCACGGCCCTGGTGGGACACTCAGGTCTGTGGGGCCCGAGCAGAGAGCGCCAGGGGCTCCGAGCATCCCCAGCCAGGTGGCAACCAGGGAAAACTCAGAGTTTCCATCCTCAGCACCCATTACTGACATGATGAGAACCATTAAAACTCCCCTTTCCTGGGGGTTAATTCAGGCAGGTGCCCCTAAGTACCAAACCTAAAAAACCTAGGACGGGTTTGGTTGAAAGGCATCTTAAAGATCTTCTAGTTCCACTTCCCCTGCCACCTTCATCTCAGCAAAGTTGCTTCAAATCCTCCCAGAACAAAAAAAAAAAATATATAATCCTCTTTTTGAGGGTGTTCAAAATTATCCTAGAAGTTTAGTTCTAACGATTTTTGATGCTTATAAAAAGGAACTGTAATTATTTAGATAGACATGTAGCCTCCCCACCCATCCACAGCTGACTTAATCTAAATTAAAAAGGAAAAAAAAAAAAGCAGACTCTGGAAAAATGCTGTGTGGCTTATGTTAAACCAAGTAAATTGATATACCCAAGAACTTTTGTGCTTGCCTACACACACACACAGAGGGGAGGCTTTCCAGAAATGCCAGGAAGCCAAGAAACCTGTTCAACACAGATAAAAGGATGAAGAAAAAGGAAGATGTCCAGATGAACATATGAAAAGAATGGTGCTGATAAAAACTAGTTTGAAATATTTTTAAAGTGTCCTACCCTAAGAACAAGGCAAAGCATTCAAGGGACCTCAGTGGCATTGAGGTTTATGTCCAAATATTCACGGGGATGAGACAGTCTTGAGCAAGTTCTCAAAAGGAAAGGGTACAAATTTCTTATTTTTCACCATCAGATGTTCTCATTACCACTTTCCACCAGCTCTCCCTGAGTGGATACGTTCAGTTTAGCCAGAGAAATTAGAGCCTGTATCTATTAAAAGCATTTTTCCCTCAGACACCTGTCCCAGCTCAGCTCAGCAGCCAGACCAGAGACCCTTCCCTGCCTCCAAAGCTTTTCCAGCTCCTCCAAACCCCCTCTGCCAGAAAATCACCTTTATTCCACTTACCCAAATAAGGCTTCATTTACTGAAGCTGGAAAAAAACCTGATTACACCAAAACCATCCCTGGCTGAGAGAGTGCAGGAGATGCAGAAACCTGGGATGTCTGCAGGGAGGGCATCTCCTGGCACCAACCCAGCCACTTCCATCCACACTTCTGCCAGGCCTGGGCATGAGGACACAGAAGCTGCTCTTCAATGGCCAGAAAAAATCCCCAGGTAGACACAAAGGCTTGGTTTTAAACAAGAATTAAAGCGTTTGCACAGGTGCAGGTGAGATTTGAGAGGTTTGTGAGTGTATCTGGATGTTCCACCAGTACTGATTCATGTTACTCACACAGGTAAGGAGAATTAAGGTGTTTGGTAAGGAGAATTAAGGTGTTTGGTAAGGAGAATTAAGGTGTTTCACAGGGGAAGCAAGTCCCTCACAGAAGATAGAGAAGGGAAGGTTGAAGACAAAAAAATGCTCAGCTTTGCTCTCAGGTTTTTCTTTTAACCCCAAAAGCCAGTGGTTTGCACATAAAATTTTAACAAATTAATTTCTTCCCTCGCTCGTGGAAACAATTTTCACTTCAGAAAGGAGAAAACAATTATCCCAACTCCAGCAAGACACTGTGTGCCCAGAGGCAGAGTTGGTGGTGGCTCCCTCAGGCTGGCCTGAATCAAAGCTGCCTTTCATGCACGGCCCACTCCCACACGAGACCTGGGCACGCTGATCCACCACGCTCTCTTTGGGAAGGACACCCAAATAAAGCAGCTGCCATTAGCATTCTGAGCACACAGCCCCTTGCTCACCCCCCTTTCACAGCCCTGTGTATGCCTTGAATCACAGGGCTAACGAGACAGAGGGCTATGAATAAACTCACTATGAATAAAGTATGAATCCTCTCTATGAATAAGGTCTTGGAGCAAGAGCTCAAAAACCCAGAGCCACCCCAAAGGCTCCCAGCACAGGCAGGGATAAAGGGACAGCAGGAGTGGCCTGGCAGAGCATCAGCCACAGCCTGGGGTCCCTCCTGCAGGGCAGCCCAGGAGCAGGGATGGCCCTGCCCAGCAAGCACACACAAGGGACGTGTTGGTGGGTCACTGCCTCCCACCTCCTGCTCACCTACTGCAAACTTCATAGCAGACACAGCCTAGATGAAAAATCAAACCCTGTCCATCTCAGTAATTCCTCCTGGGACCCACCCAGTCCTCCACAAGCCGTTACTCTGCTTGTAAACTGCCTCCACCTCAGTACTGCAGCAAAATGGCCTTTCCCTCCACCTGTATTGTTGATCATTACTGAAAAGAAATATTAAATGTCCCATGCCAGCACCCTGTTGGGTCTTCTCCTTGACTGCAACGTTCTCATAAGGCCAGGAGCCTTGGAGCCATCCTTGGCACTCCAGCTTTCTTTCCCTCCCGTGCCCATAAATCCCCCTGTCACCCCCTCTGGTTCCCTGACAGAGCCCATCCTCACCCACTGCTGCCAAAATCTCTATCCAGACCATAACTACTTCCCATCCTGACTCCAGTAAATTCTTTCCTCCTCTTTCATGCTTATGGCCTGTCTATAAGTAACTAATCCAGGTCCCTGCTCCTCTCCCCTCCCCAGGAGGGGCCTTCACAGCCCTGCCAGAGCTGCACGAGGCTGGGACGGCTTCTCCCCACTGGAAAAGGATGGAGCTGCTCCATCCTCCCCAGGGAATAGGAGCTCCTGTAGGAGCTGGAGTTGTGGGGGAATGATGTGGCTCCATTCCCCACACACTCCTGGCCATGGACCCTTGGCTGTAGCACCAGCTGGAGGAGTCAACTCCCTCAGCACTCCCCGAATGCTAAGGGAAAGAAGAATGAAAATAAAATTAGAGTAAAATAAAATATTCCAAATCAATCAATAAATAAAGAAATCAAAGCTGATGTCAAAACCCATACTGAGCAAGGATGACCCTTGGCAGCCTGGCTGTGTGTGACTCCACAAGGAGTCCAACAAGGCAAACCATGACCAAAAAGCATCCAGGGAGGACTAAAACATGGAGCTCGAGAGGATAAAACTTTTGGGAGCACACCTGACTCCTTGGAGCTGCTCTAGGAATGGAATCTCACAAAACACACACAGAAACAAAGCGCAAAATGAATTTGAGGACCAATGGAGATGCCAGAGGAAACCAACTACCAATGTCACAGGTTGGACAAGGACAGAAGGGAGGAGAGCCCTGGTGACATCCTCAAGGAGGGACCCCTGTCCTTTGCTCCCAGCTCCTGGGGACTGTGCAGGGATGAATGGCTCGTGCAGGAATCGATCCAGCTGCACGAAAACCACGGGGCTGCCATTTCTTTGGGAGGGGCCACCTGGAGAAGCTGAAATTCAGAGGACCCGAAGTAATTGTGCTTCTCTGTCTTTTCCTGGCATTTTTAGGTACTGATTAATGCAGAGCCCGGGGAAATCAATAACATTAACCCTTAGAAACTGTTTGCATTTATGCAGAGGACTCTGCATGCGTGATGGGCTGGGATCCATCCCCACCAAGCAGGCTGGAAAGTTGGAGAGGTCTCCTTAAGCCATCCCTGCGTTTTTGGGGGATATCTAGGGAGAGCAACCCACATTTTTTTTTTCTCCTCTAGGATTTCAAAGCGAGAAAATAAGTTTTAAAAATATAAACAAGATAAGAAATAAAAACAGAGGCACGTGATTTTTTTTGGGGGTTTGGGGTGTCTCTTGGGGAGTGCCCCAAGCGCCGGTGGCACAAAGCGCCGCAGTCTGTCCCCGCAGTCTGTCCCCGCCGCAGCAGCAGCATCTTTCACTCGGGTGCAGACAAATTGATTTGCAAAGGGTGAGGCTGGCAGCTCAGCCTGCTTTGCATAGGCAGCGCTCCCCGGCCACACAATAAAAAGTAGCCTGGCAAACAGAGGCACGCAGCGGGAACTGGCCGGTTCAAAGTCCAGAGCCCACACCCCCTCACCCCAGTCTGGTTTGAAAGGTCACTGTGTGTCTGGGAAAATAGTCTCAGGATACGATCCTTTATTAAAGGTCACTATTTTTCAACGGCACTTAACACACACTTGCACACAAAT
>NC_044573.1:2511500-2541500 GCF_901933205.1 Camarhynchus parvulus | reverse complement strand
GGATTGACCTGGTGACCTCCAGCAAGAGCATCAGTCCCCTGAGCCCCCCAGCTCTTGTTTTAAGCAGTGTCCCCACAGAGGTCTCAGCCCTTCCTCTCCCTGTCGCTGCTCTGACACATGGTTGAACCAATATCCTTCCTCTGCTTCCTCTCCCGTTGCTAAATGTCCACTAGGATTGCACAAAAGCACCCCACAGGAAAGGTCAAGCTGAGTTTCATGCCTGAGGTCTAGGATTACATCAAAGTCTCAACGTTCATCTGTCCTGAGCATCAGGCAAGCACTTCCCAGTTTCAGCCCAGCGTTTCCACGTGGGATTGCCCAACTCTTGCCTTGAAAAGCCCTATCAGATCATTCCCACATCCCTGTGGGGAGGAGGCTGGATCTGACCCCACCAGGAGCTGGGACAGGCAAAATTAAGATTTGCTGAAACTCTACAGCTCAAGCTTCCAATTCACTGCAATATTACTGACTAAAGAAATAAGCCTGGAAAAGCTTTGAACATTTCCAAGCAGCTCCAGGACTGCCTCAGATTCTGCAAACTCAGAATTGAAATCAACAGTCAAAAAGCAAAACAAATTTAAAAAAAAACAACAAAACATTCTTTAAAAAAGCACAAGCTTTTGATGAAAATGTTTAGGAGGAGATCTGACACCAAGGGATTTAATCAAAGTCCATGCAGCAATAACACTCTAAACTTATTGATATGCTTAAGTGGCTCCTAAGTATTCTGCAAACATTAATGAGTTTATCTGCACAATCCTCTCATGGATGGAGCTGTACCTGTGGGTTAAAACTCCAGATTAAAACTTCCACATGCCACAAAGCCTCAACTAGAGCCAAGAATTAAGCCCAAGTCTCCAACCAAAGCCTCCCCCACGCGTAAGGTGGGCTGAGATGAGCCAGAGACAAGGTTGGAAGGGCCTGACTTTCCCCCAGGTGAGACCTCAGCATGCCCACATTTATCTCTCTGGCTGAGGTCTCCACAAAGTACTTCTCACAGAGATTCCAAAGCACAAATATTGAGTAATATTGCACCAGCAGCACCCTTGAATTCACTGCCATTTCTGCTTCCTCAGCCATCCCCAGAGGAGGAGTTTCCTCCCTGGCTCCCGAGGGCTCTGCACACACAGCCCCAGGTTTGGGTTACCCTGGGCTGACTTCTCACAGGAGCAGTTGAAGTCTCTAAGGTCTTACCTGGGTAAGACCTCCAAAAAAAAAATCTCACCAAAAATCTTTTCCTTAAAATGGTCACTCAGACGCTCCTGAGCCCAAAAGCAGGGAGATGCAAAGGGAAAAAGTGACTGCCTCATTTTGTGCTTCCATGACAAATCAGGTTTTGTCCACAGCTAAAGCTGTGCCAAGGCTGTTCCTGATGAAAAGAGAATGTAACCTATGCAAGACTATCAGGGTTTGTAATAATTAATTCAATCTCCAATGCTGTGATCAAGCCACATTGTTCACCATGTTCATTACTGAGCCCAAATCCCACCTCTCCTGCCACTGGCAGAAGTTGTCCAAGCAAAGCAAGTACAACCAAATGCTGGAGAGAATAAAATTCAGCTTGGTAAGGAAAGTGTGGCTGTCACCCCACTTCCCCCCTGAGCCAGAAAGGGGCACTGCCAGGAGCTGCAGTTTTGGGCAGAACTCACATAGCTGAGACAGAAAAGGTCTCCCACAGTAGGAAAGAAGCAGCAACACATGGAAATCTTCCTTTCCACAGCAGGTTGACTTGCTGGGAACAGAGGGCATAGAACATCAAATCAGAAATTTATGGGAATAAGGGCTGATCCAGAAATACAAAACCAGTGTTAATGTAGCATTAAAGCACCAGTGGAGAAGCTTGAACATCTTGCCAGACAGAGCAGGGACATCCAAGCACCAAGGCAGGTGCACAGAGTCTGTCAGAGCAGAGCAGAACCTCCCAAAACAGGGGCCCAGCCCCTGGGAGAGCTCCAGAGCTGTCCTCAGGGCAGGCAGGCAGCCCCTGGCCTGGCAGGGACACCACAAGCCTTAGTTTCACCCCCATCTCCTCGTTATCCAAGCTGCTTGAATATCATCACAGGAAGATTTAACAGCTCTGCCCACGAACACCTTCACATTTAAGGCTGGGAAGAGGATATGAGTAACTATTGTTATCTTTTAAAATTAAATCCTACAGCTTTCAGGCTTGGCAAAGTCAAGCTGAAATGGGCAATATCTAAGAGGTGACCAGCCCTCAGAAGGAGGTGTTGTCCTCAGTGAGCAGGGGGATTGAACTGGATGATCTTTAAAATCCCATCCAACCCAAGCCACTCCGCAGCTCTCGGAAATCGGAGATGCACAGAGGGAAAAGCTGTGGCTGCAAAGGAGTGCTGGGGCTGTTCTTCCCATGGCCAGGCATTTCAAACCTGCCTTTGCAAACGTGAGCAGGTGGGAGCTGTTAGAAATGGTCAGCAGAGCATCACTTGTGGAGTGGCAGCAGATGCTTGTATCACTCAGGCACTGACAGCAGGGATGGATGCATTGACAAGGCCTGAGCGTCCCACAGGTGGCTGCTGAGGAACCAGCTATGCATCACTTCAACTAAATAAACATGAAGTAATTAAGATGCAGCTTTTGGGGGAATTTTTTTAGTAGTTTGCTGCTACCCTGGGCCAAATTCTGCTCTGAGACCTCAGAGATGGGATCCACACAACCCTGCACAGTGGGCGTTGTGCAAGCACCAGGAATGCAAGGACAGGGAAAAAGCTGAGGGAAAAAGAAATCCCTTACACCTTTCATGTGGGAAGAGTGGATGGAAAATAGAAATGGAGACGGGCTTGTGAGATTGAGTGTCATTACTCAAACAATGGATCTAATCCTGGAATGCACTGAGTACATCTTGAGCCTTTCCCAGCTCCTGCAGCTGGTGTTGGAGCTGGCTGGGATGGAGCAGGATGCACTTCACACAAAGAGGAGACACGGTTCAGGCTTGTCCAAGACTTTCCAATTCAAGTTCCCATCCCCCTCAGCCAATAATTTGGGTTTTGATTAAAAAATATGTGACTGAGGGAAAGCTCAGCTTTCCTCAAGAATAAAGGGAGAAGGGATTCACGTAGGAGCTGCCCAACTGGGTCAGCTTTGGCTTCCATGTAAAAATCATGCAAAAAAAAATTAAGAAGTTGTGTAAGAGTAATGCCCTTGCAGCTAGCTCTGGAGGCAATAAACCCACAAGGGATCTGTTCTCTCAGGCAACAAACATACACTGAGCTTCCACTGAAACCACTGGAAAGGGCCACACATGATTCATGTGCTATGGACACGTTGGGAAACTCAAGGCAGGGACTTCCAGGGTTCTAGAAGATGAACCCGCTCCTAGGAAACAAATGACATTCCAGCCCAGGATATTCTACGATTCCATTGCTTTATTCAGCAGACATGGATCTACTCACCAAGAGAAAGGCAGCACTGAGAAGGGGAGGTTGCAATGGATTTAACCCTCTACAGACTCCAGGCAACCCAAAAGCACAGCTTTGACCCACAGTACAGCTGGGAAAAGTTAAATATTTTGCCTTTACTTTGGGTGGTGTTTGCCAAGACAATCTCCCAGAAACCTTTGAAATGAGAAGTAGGCATTTCAAATATTAAGGTATCTCTCCCTTCCAGCCAAAGCCCACAAGAAAACCCCACAACTACATTTCATTCACCTTCTCCTTCCCGAGACTGCAACAGCTGCTAAAATTAGGAGAGTTGTAGCTACAAAATCCACAAAGGAGTTAAGATCTCGGTTATGAGCTTCCCAACCCATTACGACCCATTGTGTGATAAACATCTTCCTAAGCAGGCACTCTCCTTTACCCTCAAGCACCTCCTTTAATTGTATCTTCGGCTAAAAGCAAATCATCCTTCCTCTTAATATCAGGTTTGATTAAGTTAATCTTGATGTGATATCATGAAATAATATTTACTGCTCTCCAATAATTTATGTAAATAGCCTCCCCTTTCACCCCAGCCGTGGGGATGGCAGGTGATGCAGTGCCGCTGCTCCACGCTCCCATCTGTGCCCAAGGCTCCTGATGGATCGAGCCTGTGTGCCAGCAGAGCATGTGGTCCATCATGAGCAGGAAGCCCACCTTCCTTTTTGGCCTCTAAACTCCCCAACCTGCTCCACAACTGAACAAAATAATGCTTTCCATTCCCCCCCCCCCACCAAGTCTTTACACTGGTGTAATTGTATTTAAAGCTGCATTTTGCAGTTAAGCAATGGAAGCAGGCACGGATATCCAGCTGCCACCAGGAGTTCCCAACAGGCTGAGACATTGCTCCTTGCTGACTTGAGCCCAAACCAAGCTCCCACCGCATCACCACCGCAGCCCTGCACAGATTTCAGAGCAGCCTGAAGCCGGGCAGAGAGCTGAGATAAGGAGGGTGATAGAGGAACCACACTCACAACGAGAAACCACCTGCAATCACGGGCACTCCCGCTGGGGAGGCCAAGCCAGGCTGCTCCAGCCTCAGACAGGGCACAGCAAAAGGGCTGACCCCAAACCACTCTGAGAAGCTGAGGTCTCCAGGGATGCTCTGCCCCACCATGGCACAGCATGAAATTCCCTTTAAACAAGCTTTGGCAACCGCTGCACTCAGAGTGTGCCTTGGCTTCCAGAAAACAAGTCCTTTGGACACCTGCACCAAAATTGAAGGCTTGTGTGGGGTCATGATGACCCTGTGAACAGACAGAGAGGGACCAGAGAGGAGAAGCAGGACAAGGGATGTCAGAGCAGCAGTGAGAGGTCACTTCTGAGGTAGAAGACCATGACACTTGTCAGGCTATATCTGAGCTGCATTTACTATCCCATGTAATTTCCAGCCCTCTCCCTTCCCTGGGAACATCCCCTGCAGCACCAATCTCCACCTCCACGGCTCCCAGTGCAGAGCCCAGCTTTGCATGATTTTGAATAACATTTCAAATATCATCAAACCAGTGAGAACCACGAATGCTTCCACCTGATCCCAACTCTGAATATGCACTAATTTTTTTTTTTTAGCTGCATTTTCTGGGCATGCATTTACAAGACAGGGCACTTTGGAGCAGGCACCTATTGCCTGGTGGGAGGGTTAGGAAATCAGCCAAAGGGATAGCAGAGTGTTTTTATTCCTCTTACTTCACCTCCTGTAGCTCATGTCCTTTGATTCCCTCTTTGGAGAGTGTTTAAGGCTTGTACAACATGGCCAAACACCCCAGATCCTTGCTGCACAGAAAACACAGCCCAGCTGCTGGAAAGGCACTTTTCCCTCCGATTGCCCCATTTCTTGGGGAAAGTGCTTCCATTGCCACTTGTAACTGAGAATTCCAATTAGTGCCCAGTGCAGTGATGATGACTGTGATTCTGAGGAAGAAAGTGAGGGGGCACAGCCATCCCTTAGGAACCCAGCTGAGATCACCCCCTCATTAGTGCCAGAGCACCCAGACAGCCAGCAGATGGTAACAACTTCCAGTCAACAACGTGGCACGTTTCGCAATCTCCAAATCCCTTTGGAAAGCAGGGCAGGAGGAACCTTATCTCCTGAGCACTGGGGCAGAGCGGTGGGAAGAGCTGGAGAAGCTTGGCAGCAGCTCCAGGCAGGGTTTGTCCACACTTGCTCAGCCCCGCAGCCATGGGAGGGAGCAGGGAGAGTGTCACTGGAGCTCCGTTGGATTTGGGATGTTCAGGCTCCAGGGAGGACCATGGAGCAATTCCCAATTCCCATTCCTCCCCTCTCGTGCTCTGCTCTCCCCCACAGCAGCAGGACAACAACAATTGTTGATAATTTGTGTCCTGAGGAACATTCTCAGGCCTATGGCTGGATTTTGGTCATTTCACTAAATCCAGAGCATCTCTCTCAACTTCAGCAGCTTCCACTGCACACCAGCCTAGCCCTAGCCAAGAAACTGTGTTTATTAGGAATTCCAGCTGCAGGGAAGAGCTGGACTAGGAAAGGCAACACCCAGCCTGTGCAGAGGTTTGCAGTAAAGCACAGTGATCTGCCTTACTCTCAGCTCCAGGGTATTTCTCATCACTGTGAATTTCTCTCAGGACAGCTGCTTTAAAGTGGATATGCTCCCTTCCTGGTGAGCACCAACAAATTAAAGTGGATCACCTGGAAATTAACTGTTCAGAGCAAGTGTTGCCTCTCTGAAAAGCCCAGTAATACTGAAACACTGTTCAAACCGTACTTGGAAATGAACAGAAAAGAAAGTTTCAGAAAGGCACCTGTGTCACATTTTATTGGGTTTGAGGCTGTTATTTCCTCGCCTAATTTTTTGAGAGTTAATTTAAGACTTTCTGCATCTCACTTGCACATTTTTGCAGGTTCTGACTTCTGATTTCATTGCAGAGGTGGAGTAACAGCCAATAAAGCCAACAGAAAGGTTTTCCTCAGCATCATGGGGTTTTTGACCTCAGTGCACAATCTGTATATGAATAGAGAGCTACTGCCACAAGGCACAGCCATCAGAAGGCCCCCATCAGACCTACAAGTCCACCCAAAAACGCCTCCTGGAGAAAGGCAAACATCCACTCCAAAAGGGGCTGTCCCAAACTGAGCTGTGGGGACATCAGGCTCAGATCAGCCCTGGGGTGAATGCCAGATGTCCTCCCAGTTCCAGCTGTGGAACTCGGTGTCTTCTGCCATGCACAAAGCAACCTCTGATAATTTCTGCCTGCTGACACACAGGGAGAGGCTCCTTGCACTGCCCAGCAAAAAGGGCAGTTGCCCTTGAGAGACAACCCAAGGACAGCAGATAAAACGTTGCGCACAGAGACTTGAAACCAAATCCAATCAAATCCATGGAGATGCTGCAAAGAGCACGGACCTGTCGGGGAGTCTCAGAGCCACCTGATCCCCTCCCACCCGTACCTGGCTTTCAGCTTCACCCTTCAGAGCCCAAGCTTTGGACCCCTGAAGCTCAGGCTGCATTTTGGGTCACACAGCCAGCTCAGGGAAGGTCTAATCCCAGCTCCTCCCGAGGGGAGCCCCTCGGCTCTGCCTTGCCACACAAGCAGAGTTGCAACACTCAGGACCCCTGACACAGCCAAACCCTCTTTCCCCAAGAAGGTTTGAAGCAACACCCCCAGGTGAGAGAAAAGACTCAGCAGCTCATGCTAGACACAGAGGGTGTGTGATTTAGCACACAGTGAGGGTGCACGCATCTGGCTCGGGGCTGAGAGCGCAAGCCCAGGTGCAGGAGGTATAGAAAGGCAAAGGGGGTATAGACCCAGGGCAGGGTTTGGGCTAGGGCAGCCCTGGGGAAGGCCAGGCTGTGCAGGCAGGGCTGGGATCTCTCTCCACAGCCCCAGATGTGGGTACTTCTGTGCGCACCGGTGCAGCTGTGGTGCCCCTGTGTAGCTGTGGGTGCCCCTGTGTGCACCGGTGCAGCTGTGGTGCCCCTGTGTGCACCGGTGCAGCTGTGGTGCCCCTGTGCAGCTGTGGGCGCCCCTGTGCGCACCGGTGCAGCTGTGGTGCCCCTGTGTGCATTGCAACACGGCCGTGCAGCCTCGCGCCTCCCAGATTTCACACAGCAAGCCATAAACTTCCCAAAAAAGCCATGGAGCTGCACAAAAGCCTTCTCCCAACGCCCGATTTGGGCCAGCCCTGCAGTCTCAGCAGGAGATACACTGTCATAAAACCCATTCTCATGCTATTGCACAACTCCCCACCAACACCCGGCGCTGCCCTGCTCGGGTTTTATTTGCCACCTTACCCCAACAAGGAGGGTTCGTTCCAGTTGCACAAAATGCAAACGGGGAGCCCTGGGCCATTCTGCCACCCACACAGGTAATTACAGCTCTGACAGCCAGCACAGGACTGCGTGCAGTGAATCCAGGCCCTCCTGTGGCTCGCAGAGACACGAAGGAAGGCCGGGTGGCACCAGTCCCACCAGCGCCCTGCATCACAGGCTGGGCGAGACACGAGTTAATTTTTACAGACTGGGTGTTCACAAGCCTTAAAGGAATTCCCTGGGTTTTTCCCCCAGCCCCAGAGCTCTCTCTCACACACACACAGATTGTGCTTTTTTTTGCATAGATTACTTTGAAGCAAACTTGGCACACAAGGCTTTCAAGCTTGTGTTGTCAAAGAGCTGAATGTCAGGGGGGCTGGAGCTAGATGGTCTTTAAGGTCCTTTCCAATCCAAACCATTCCACAATTCTGAGAAAGTTGCTTCAATGAGAACCATTCAGATAGTTGTAACCAGGTTTTGTGATCTGAACATTCACCAAATTCCTCTTCCCTTCCCAAGATTCTTCCAGATGGACTTTTTTTCTTCCTCAACCCTACTCGGTTTAAAGGCAAAAGCAGTGCTTGGCATGGAGAAAGAAAAATAAGCATTGGCCTGCTACAAACCTAAATTTATGGCATTTCTAGGGTCTGGTTTCAGTGAGCAGTTTCCTTTCACTCAAGTCCTCCTTCTCCAAGTCATTGCTCTCCCAATCATTAACCCAATCTCTGAAAAATTAGGCTTTGTTTTTTCTGTACAGAAATCTCATTCTAAAGAAAGGCCAGCACAGTTTTCTTATACTGTGAATGTGGTGGGCTCAGAAGAATCAAGAAAAATATAAACCTTCTGAATAAAGAAGAGCCTACTTGATTAGATACTAATTGAGAACTACATGGCTCCTACTAATGAAAATTTATTTCTAATAGCAGGGGGATACAGACATACAAAAGCCCTTGTCAGCTTTTTTTATTTTTTTTAAATAGTAGCACAGTTGCATTCCACATTTCCACATACATTAATATTATACCCAAGAAAAGACAAGATGAAGTTATCCAGAACTTTTGTCTTGGCTCCCTGCCATGACATCCCGAGGCTGATGTGTGCTGGCTGCCACTGGGCTTGTCCTCTCTGGCACGGGCTTGGGGAGTGGTGGGAAGAGATGATAGCAGAAGAGGCTGTTGGCCACCCTAAGTCTATAATTGACTGACACAGCCTCTCAGGGAGTGTTCACAGCAAACTGGGTTACTTGGAGTAACCCCAAGCACAGCTTCAGGTTCACCATGCAGATTTCCCCACCCTCGTGGCTCCCTGAAGCTGCAGCACACCGGTGCTCCAACCCAAGGGGCTGTCCCATGCCACAAACACCCAAATTCACGAGGTTTGGTGCAGCAGGAAAATTTGCCAGACAGACCTGCTGGAGCCCAGCATCACCCTAAACCATCAGGAGGGGTGGCTGCTGTGGATCCCAGCCCTAAAACCCCAGGCTTTGCCCTCTGACATGCCCTCACCACCCCACGACTCCCGATGTGCTGCCTAATTCCAGACATTGTGGCTGAGGGCTCTCTGTTGACCACACAGTTATTTCCTAGAGTCGTGAGTCTTGACTTCTAGGAAAAATCCTATGAAACAGTGAGGAGGAAGAAGGCCATGGTCTTATAGGCCTCAGACATTCCCAGAATATTTCTACTCCTGGGGTCGGTGCCCCACAGAGAGGAGACAGGCCAACAACTTGAAGGTCCTCAAGCTTTATGCTTATTTTTCTTCCCAATGCACCAGGAAAAGTGGCTTTTCCTGGGCTGGAAATAGGCACCACAGCCTTGGCCAAAACCATTTCCATGGATTCATACAAGCAGGCTCCCAGCACTGAGGGCAACAGGTCCCCATTACCAGCTGCCTCCATTGGTACTGAAATCAAAGTTCTACTATTATCAAGCAATTTTTAGGCTTCTCTTCATGAGTTACAACTCAAATAACACTGGCCTATATGGGGCAAAATTTAGGGTTTTTATGGGCTGTCTAGAAACAGGCATTCATGTACTAAGTTTCACCATCTAACATCCAGCTTCTCTCTTCAAATTTAGGATTTACCTCAAGTGAGATCAACACTCAAAATATTATTTCAGCTCCTGCATACAGGTGAGCGTGATCCAGTTTCAGCAGAGGTCTGGAAAAGCCTGACCTACCCGTATTTTGGATGTGCTAAAAATAATCTACAATACACATAAATCTGACGGAATTAATTCGGATTTCAATGTGTAGTTTTATGAGGTTGTTATTAAAAAACAAAATAAAAAAATAAAAAAAAAAAAAATAAAAAAAAAAGAAGAAAACTTCTCTCTTGGGGTAATTCCCCCAGCTCAGCACAGCACCAAGAGAAGATTAATCCCAATTGAGGTTGGGACCCAGCCACAACAAACAGATCCAGATCTGCTCCTCCTCTTGTTGGGGGGTGAAGAACACAGGGTTTTGCTCTGACCCAGCAGAGGAGAAGGGCAGAGGTAGCTCAGATGTGGGGCTGCACCTCAGTGCCCATGAGAAGGACGAGGTGTTTGTGCAGGGAGTGCTGGTCCTCAGCCACCCCTGAGCTGCCTCGTGGGCCTGTGTGTGCACACTCACACCAGGCATTAAAACACAAAAGTAACACTTTCTCAGACCTCTGGATGTTTTACTTCATATCAGTATTGCTTACAGCCACCATAAATCAGGCAGTCCGCCCCCTCTCCTTCCCCAGTGTTTTATAAACTGCAGAAAGTTGGAGTATTTTTTGGCCCAACAGCCTACATGCACCATAATAAATGCCTCTCCTAATGTTGCTTTATTTTATCAATATTGCCAGACTTCTTAATGGCACTCTAAGCTCCTGACTAACAAAATATATTGTCTGTCATATTCTGTATTTACTTTTCCTGCGAGGAACAATGATGCTCTATCAGCACCAGCCCAGGGTAACGGAGGTCAGAGCCTGTTAATTGGAAAAACACATGGTCTGACCAGCCAGCCCCAGAGCACGAGGGATAACCAGCACCCCACTCACAGCCACCCTTTTTTGGGCTTGGGAAATAGGCACCACAGCCTTGGCCAAAACCATTTCCAAGGATTCATACAAGCAGGGTCCCAGCACTGAAGACAGCAGGTCTCCATTACCAGCTGCCTCCATTGGTACTGAAATCAAAGTTCTACTATTATCAAGCAATTTTTAGGCTTCTCTTCATAAGTTACAACTCAAATAACATCGAGTTGTAACATGCCCTTGCAAGAGGGGCTCAGGCAGGTGATGCTCTGTTGCTGCCAGGTGGGGAGCATCACCTAAAGGATATTTTAGAACGTGCTACAGATGAGTTTTGGGGGAAGGCAGAAAGAAAAACCCTCCAGCCAGGGTAGCACAAGGTTGGCTTGCCTTCAGGAAACGCCTGGTTGTATGCAGCAGCTGTGGTGCGAGTAGTACAACAAATTCACTTACTGAATGACAACAGCTTTATTGGCAAGCCAATTCAATTAAAGCCACTGCAACCAACACAGCGCTCGCATAACGAACATGGAATCATGCCTGTGTTTCCCCAAGTGCCCTCGGCCCTCCCTGTCCCTCTGCATGAGAGGGAAAGGCATGAATGAATTAGGCTCAGATGATGGTAATTAATGGCTTGGCTGTCACTGAGGCATTTTGTCGCCCGTGGTTGAAAGCTCCACATTAGAGATGAAGCCCCAGCCCTGCTCAGACAGGGCAGCCCTCCTGCCAGCACGCTGGGGCACTGCTGGTTGGCATTGATCAGCCTGGCCTGCTATTGATAGGGAAATAATATGTTCATTTTTCATCCTCACCAAACACATCCTCCAGGCTATGGTGACAGGGAGCGCCAGCGTGAGCTTATTAGGGAAAAATGTATCCCTAATGCTGGGCTAAACACAAAACAAATATTCTTATAAAATATACATAAGAATTCATTCTAGCCTTCAGTAAAATAGATAAAAACTGGAATTTTTTTCTTTTTCTGAGCACTAAAACTTTGCTTTCTAAGGCAGCATCTGAGACCTCTCCTGCACATGGCATGAGTGAGACTGATTTTCCAGCATCACTGAAATCACCCAGGTTTCATTGCTTTCTGAACCATAATGAATATTTAGGTGGTGCTGCCCAACTAAAATGACAAGGGTACCATTTTGCCCAAAATGTCAGTAAGGGAAGAAAATGAGTCTTAAGTCTCAAAATATTTCGTACAACTTCTCTCATTAACTCACTTATGAAAAATCTTTAAAGAAAAAAAAAAGAGGGTACTGAAAGCTCCTGGGCAAACCCCTTGAAGCCACAGAGAGTTTTGGTAACGCCGCAGTGGGGTGAGAGCAGACCAGCACCCAGCCCTGCACATCCATGGCAAGCACATGTCCAAGCCAGAGCAAGCCCCTGGCTGGTGGCTCCCACCACCACCCCTCACTACAAAGGGTAACCAGGACTCATTAATTCTCATTTGCCTTTCTCTGGAAATAAAAACCCCTTTACAGATGCCTTCCTGCTCTCCTTCCCAGCTCCTCACTTCCAAAAACCCAAAACTAGCTTGGCAGCCCCAAAACCCACATCCCTTTTTAACCTGGAGCAGAGGTTAAAAATTGAATTAAAGCAGTGACCAGGAAGCACAGAGTGTTCTGGGCCTTTCCTCAAGTTTCTTGTTATGGAATTGTTATGAAATAAAATCCCCTCTTTTCAGAGCACACCAATGTAATTGCCTGACTGCTTCCCGTGTCAAAGTGACCAATACTTTCTGCTCCTCTGGGAATGCAAAACTGAAGAAAACATCACTCATTTGGACATTCATTATGTGACTCGTTATTGTACATTAAACATTTTTATCCTTAAAATAATGGCCTGGCTATTACCAGCCACAAGATTCCCGCTTCTCCCTTCAGCTCCAAGACCAGGGCAGCGCTGCAGCTCCAGAGGGGTGACAGCAACACTTAGGGACCGTGCCTCTGAGTGGAAAACATCCCTGCTTTGTTTGTGCTGCAGAAAAGGAGATGCCTTTTCATTTCCAGGCAGCATTTCAATATTCATTAAGCAGCAGACTAATGGCACAGCCCTTAATCGCTCCAACGAGGACTGTCCGGGTCCACAGGAGTCAGGGATGCTGCTTTAATGGATAAACCTCTATCTTCCCATCCTGGCTGCTGCTGTGGCTCAGAAGCCAAAGCCTGGTGCCTCAGATGGATGGGCAGAGGAAGAGTGGCCAAAATAATTTCTAGATTATCTATTATTATCTAGAAATCTATTCTGGATTGCCTCAAATTCCTGCGAGGTAACACCACCAAGTTCACGTGGAGTCTCTGCAGGATGAGGATGGCTGAATCCCGGGAGGGCCAGGAGGACGGACAGCAGGATGGACAGCAGGACGGACACCCAGCAGTGCACAGCCACGCTGGCTTGCCCAGTGACTCATGCCCAGGGAGAGGCAGTCCCCAAACTCTGCTGCCACCAGGCATCCCAAACCAGTCCAGCCAGTTGTGGTGTGGGCTTGCCAAGCCATGCACAAAGCTGACCTTTGCTGGGCTTTGCAGAGGGGAAGAGGGTGGTTTGGGAGGGAGACAGATCAGGACTGTGGTGTCCTCAAGGGCGAGGTGACACAGCCCTACCAAAGCACATGAGACAGATCCCAGTGTCCAGGAGACCTGGGCTGAGCTCTGCACCACACAGACCTGGATAAACCTCCCCAGCACTTCTGGGAGGAGAAAATGGATTAAAATGTGTCCCCTGAGCAGGGCATCCTCACTGGAGCCAAGAGCAGCCTGCAGTGGGGAGGGGGCTGTGAAGGGAATAACAGGACCAACACCTCCTGCATTTTCTTTCATCCAGCACAGCCACAGGCAGCACCACCTGTGGGCACCCCCAGCTCCAAACCCTCCTGCCCACCCCTCTCCAGCCCCGTGCAGAGCTGTGCAGGAAGGACTTTACAACAGCAAAACCCAGCAGTTTAGCACAGCCTGCTCCTCAGCCACCACATTTGCTTCTGCAACTTCCCCAAGGCAAGGAGGAATTACCCCGTGGTGCCATCCCTGACTCACCGCGAGGGAAGCACCAGGCAAGGCACAGAGCTGCACAGCAGAGGGGCTGAGCATTCCCTCCCTCTTAGCACTGATGTCTCCAAGCAATATGGCTTGTCGATTTCTTTTTTTAGTTTATCAACACTTCACAACCAGCAATAAACTTCAAACTTTAAAAAAAACTTTAAAACGTTCCGCCCGCTGCAACATTGAAGCACAGCCTTTCCCAAAAACGGGAATTTCAGACGCAACAAAGAAAAAAAAAAAAAGTATTTCTGCCCAGAAAAACAGAGCAACGCATCTTCTCACAATGAGCAGCCCAGCACAGAGCATTCCTGCAGCTCTAGAGCTGCCTTCAGAGCAGCCCTGCACACCCAAAATATTTCTCCTGCCCAGCTGAGCTCTCAGAGCAGAGAGAGGCTTTCCAAAACCCTCCTGCCCAGCCCACAGGGAGCTCTCCCCTCTGGCAGAGGGGGCAGAGGGGCTGTGACACAGCAGGTGCCACTCTGGGCACAGGGAGAGCCTCCAGAGATAAAGAGCAGCCATCTGCAGAGAGCAGGAATCCAAGGACAGCAGTGCTTTAAAGAGCAGCAAGTACAGGAAGCACTCACCTGCCTCATGGAGAGCAGCTCCCTCTCCTTCCCAGCAGGAAAAATCCACAGTGGTCACAAAGATGAGGTGCTTGGACTCTCAGCACGGTGCACAAGGAAAATTCAGCTGGAGGCACCTCACAAAAGTCTCTGTGCTCTGTGAGCACAGCCTCCTCTCCTTTCTCCCGTGGCAGCACAG
Organism: Camarhynchus parvulus; assembly: GCF_901933205.1. NCBI lineage: Eukaryota > Metazoa > Chordata > Aves > Passeriformes > Thraupidae > Camarhynchus > Camarhynchus parvulus. Next base: position 2,526,970 of record NC_044573.1, on the reverse strand, counting down.
CTTTTCTTCCCCAGAGCCTGCTGGACACTCACGGTAAGCTGGCACTTCTAAACACCAACCTTGCACAATCCCAGGGGGAGATCGAGCCCGAAAATGTCCTTTTGTGAGCCCAAAACTGTCCTTTTGTGAGCCAGACAAATTGCAGATGAGGAGCACAGGCAGTGCCTCCCAGGCCCAGTCCATGAAGCAGCTGAGGTGCAAGCGGGGCAGAGCAGAGGGGGTGACAGAGCTCCCCCCATGCAGGACCCCAAGGACATCCAGACAGCACCACAAAACCCCAAACTCGCTGTTAGCTGTGCTCTGTGAGGTGCAGGGCTCCCTCAGGCCATGCAGGCAGCGCCAAAATGGAGCCTGAAGGTTGGGCTGGGCCTGCCTCTGTGAGGGGGCTGCAATCAGCCCAACGAGGAGCACCTGGAGAGGGGCAGGGCAACCCTGAGGGCAATCAGTGCTGGGGCAGCACAGCTGAAGGTCATTAACACATTAACGTGAACATGAACATCCCTGGCCAGGCAGGGCAGCCCCAGGGCTCTCTGAGAGCGAGCAATGCTTGGTGGTGTGGGACAGGGCTCTGAAGGATGTGACTTGCTCTATCCCATCCTCTCTGTCCCCATTCCTTAGCTGCTTCTCTGCAGGCTCCCTGGGTGGCTCCTGGAGCTGTCAGAGGAGCCTGTGGCCTGCAGCCAGCCCTGCCCTCCCAGCCCTGCCCCAGCAGGTGCTGGTGTCACCCTTGGCTCGTCCCCATCGCAGCTCCAGTCCCCCTGATGTGCTCCTGATGGGGACAGCATGTGCACTGTCCCTTCTCCACAAGTTTCCCAGTTAATGTCACCCAGGAGCGGTTGTGGTCTGGGGACATGAGCTCTCTTTTCCTGCTGAAGGTCACTGCATTATCAGCACACCGCTCCTTGTCTTCATTCCCGGGAGAAAAGCTTTGCAGAGCACAGACTTGAGTGAAGCAGGAGGGAGGACAGACTCCTTCAATCCAGAATTTACAGAGATCCCCAACAATTAATGTTTCTGAACCATCAGCACTGTTTTTTTCTAATGAATGGGGGGCTGTGGTGTGTCAGGAGCTCACAGGAGTCCCGAGGTGCATCACTGCCCACCTCCTGTGCAACCACCAGCTCCCAACGGCGCAGAATTCCAGTGCAAGGTCACCAAGAAGCCCTCAGTGCTCACCTCTAATTGAACAATTGTCCTGACCTCAGTTCAGGGAAAGGGGACATCCCACATTGGTATGGGAGGCTTTTCCTTCATCCTCCCCACCCGGGGGTTTCTCTCCACGCTCTGTGCAGCCCACAGACCCAGCACCTAATTGTACATTAGCTAAACATCCTCTCTTCTTCTAGAAAAGAAAATACACAATACACATCTGCTTTAATCAGAGTTTAAAGGAATTTGGCACTCTGGAATTGCAGAAGGTATTGACAAGGCATTGCCAAACTAAACCTCCATGGTCTTTTAGCAACCCTGGAAAGGGATGGCGAGGAAAAGGGAGCTTTTTCCCACCAAATATCCCTTAAGACAAAGCCTCTTTGGTCAGGAGGGAGCAGCTCACCGCTCTGGCTGCTCCGCTCCCTGGATTTGGCAGGAGCTGCTTTCCCAGAGCCTGGTGGTTCTCCACAGCAGGCTGAGCATCCACAGGGCACAGCCAAAACCCCCCAGCACTGACTGCAGGTTAATCATATTTACTGCAGCCCTCTTGTTCCAAGGCTCTCAGACAAAGGATAAATTCAAGAAAACTTAAAAAGAAACAGACCTTTGGAGCTGACTTGTTGTTAATGCAATTAGGATGAGGGAGAGAATCTAATTACCAAGGACTCTCACTTCTTCCCCCTGCCCCAAGCTGGTTTAAAGAGGAAGCTCTCCGTGTAGTAACTTAAACTTTCTGGTTTACTTTACTTCTGAGCACAGCAGTTGTTGAAGCAGCTTCAGTGTTTTCTCAGCTGCATTTTTATGTCAGTACTGAGGAAGGGATGAGAGGATTCGGACATGGCAGAGGAAAGGAAAGAGGTGTAAAAAAAAGAGCCCCCCAAAATGTTTGAGAGGAGTTAGAAAGGCGCCTGAGGCTGCCGTGTGGTGGAGGAAAGGTGTCAGGGAGGTGTGAAGAGAAGCACCTCTGGAAACACTTCTGGCACCAAGCAGGACCTCTGCCACAGCCTTAAAAATAGCCCAAACCAACAAGCCAGACAAAAACCATACCTAGGGAGGTTCTGGCTGTGGCTGGACGTACCCAGGAGCCCCCAGATCCACTGCAGGCAGACAGGATCAGGAGGAAGCACCTGTACCCATGTAGGAGGCAGCACCTGTGCTGCTGCAAATTGACAATTCCCTGTTCCCAGCTCCCCAGCCACCCCATCACACACAGCGTTCCAGCCCCATGGCACATCCTGGGGAGCTGCAGTCCAGCCACAGCAGGAGCCTTCCTGGGGGGATCTTGGGCATCACTCCATCCTGGATAAACCTCCTGCAGCCTCTCCTGAGCATTCCCAGCAACAGAGAAGCCCAGCTCCTGGGAGAGCCCAGCTTTCCATGGGTCCCTGGGCCTTTCAGGTGGTGCAAACCTCAGTGAGACACAAACATATCATCTGCTCCCAAAAGCCAAGGGCTTTCCTAAAGGGACGAAACGCAAGCACAAAGGGACACTAAAGGGGGTTTGGTTGGTTTATTTATCATTTAAATAAACCAAGGTGCTGTGTGATGTGGAATGTCCTTCCCAAGGGCTGCTGGAGCCACACACGGACACAGAGCTGCCTTTAACCCCCCGGCAGGTTTCCCAACCCCTTCCCAGCCCATCCCCAGCTCTGCTCTGCAGCCGGGCAGGGCCCGGGGATGCAGGAACGCGGCTGCTCCCCTGCGCTCAGTCAGTGCCAGCCCCAGGGAGGGACATCCTTCCCCATTTCTCAGCTCCGGGGCTGCGGAACCACAGCCAGCGGCGGGATGGGGAGGATTTCCCTCCGCTGCAGATGTTCAGCCCCGCCGCGGTTCGCGGGGACAGCCGGGGACACCCGATAAAGCTCCGGGCGCCCAGGATTTATGGGGCTGCTGCTCCCAAAGCGACAGGAAAGGGGGAATTTAGGGGGTGCAAGACGAGCTGGAAATGGTTGTGGGAAGTTATCACCCGGGGTTTGTCCACGGGCTTTGTATCGTGGGATATTTATTGTTGATATATTGATATTATGTATATTTATTATGTATAATAAATATATGTAATATGTTGATATAATTTATTATATTGATATAATATATTGATATCTTTATTTTATATAATATATATAATATATTTATTATATATAATATACTTAATATGTTGATATAATTTAATTTATTGATATAGTATATTGATAAATATTGATTTTATTTAATGTATACAATATATTTATTATATAAAATATGTATGATATATTGATATAGTTTAGTATATTGATAGAATCTATTGATATATTTATTTTATATCATATATATAATATACTTATTTTATATATTAAATATATATAATATATTGACATAATTTAGTATATTAATATAGTATGTTGATATATTTTTAATTTATATAATATATAAAATATATTTATTATATATAATAAATATATATAATATATTGATATAATTTATTATATTGATAGAATCTATTGATATATTTATTTTATATAATATATATAATATACTTGTTTTATACATATAATATATATAATATATTGACATAATTTACTATATTCATATAGTATATTGATATGTATTTATTGTATATAATATATATAATATATTTATTATATATATTAAATATATGTAATATATTGATATAATTTATTATATTGATAGAATCTATTGATATATATTTATGTTATTTTTGGGATATTTATCCTTCCACTTCCCACAAAGTTCGCTTTGGAAGCGACAAGTGAAAGTCTGGTCCAGGTGATTTTTTGGCCACACGGTGCTCCAGGTGCTCCTGTGCAGATTCAGGAGGAGGTGGGGGGAAAACACCACTGAAACAGCTCTTTCTCTAGGTCTGTGCATCGTGGTATGCCCTGCTCCGTCACGAAAGGTTGGTCTGTTGTTGATTTTTAGGGGGGTTTTTAATGGGTGTTTAATACCTGAGCCCCCTCAGCGTGCCTGGCCAGCAAAGCCCCATAAATATTCCCAGGCTAACTAACCTATGGCCCCATGCTGCTGCCCAGATGGACCACTAGCCCTGTTAGCTGCTGAATTTATGATTCTTAAACAAAAGAAAAAGTACACAGGAGGAGTTATTTTCTTTCTTTAAAAAAAAATCTCTCAATGCAAGGAGCCCTTGACTCGGGGCCCAGTGCCTGCCACAGGCATTACCCAGCACTCTTCTATGGTCCTTGCTGGCTGGGGGCACCAGTGCTGCTTTAAAAAGCAGCAATATTCCTTGCAATCAGGGGTTTGGAAAGAAGTATTTGATTGTCAGAAGGAGGGATAAGGAGGCAGCCTTGGGATGAGAAGTTTTGGAACACGGCAGAGGCCCTGTCCTAGCTCAGCTGTTGGGGACCAGCTGGAGACCACCAGGGTTTTCCCCAGCACATTGAAAACCCAGTTATTGCATGCCCTGAACCCCAGGCAGCAGCTGAGGTGGTGGAGCAGAGCCTGACCCCAAAGTCAAACTGCAGAGCCCCCATCCCATCCCATCCCAGTTTCACACCCAGAACTGGAGAGATGCTCTACAGTGCCACAAAATAAATAAAATCCCCGGGTTTCAAAGGAATGTATTTACCTGGTCTGGCTGTTTTGCTCAGCCTGTGACCTCTGCACATTGCATAGGAGAGCAGTGGAATGCCCCTCTGAAAGGCAATCTTCCAGGGTAGGGCCCCTTGTTTTATTTTCTACATTTGGAAGGACAATTCCAGGCTCCGGATGGCTCCAGTTTGCAGGGGGCTGAACCAGTTCTTTTGTCTTTGAGGGTGTGAAGTGAGGGTACCACATTTCCTATGCTTTTCCTGACCTTCCAACTCCAAAGCTGGATGGAGAGCAGGCCTGGCATTTGGTGTATCTCTTTTTTATTTGTCCCAGCTGTCCCCACCTTGCACGTCAAGTCCTCCACCTGGCTCGAGGCTTTAACCTCCAGCATGTGACAACAGCAAGGACAGGGCCAAGGGCAGCAATTGCACCATCTTCCAGCCTCAGAGGGGAGGGAAAAAAAATAAAATAACTTTTAAAAAGCTCCAGGAAGCAAGAAATGGCCAGGAAAACCCAGCTGGGCAGATATGGTTAAGGCTCAAATCACTCCCGTTGTTAAGAAGTGCCCCAAGCAGAGCACCCAAAGCCTCGAGGTCCCTCTGGCACTGAATGTTTGCTGTGACAAGAGCGCTGGTGGCAGTGTCACAGCAGCACAGGAGGAGGGGCAAGGCCCAGGGCAGGGAGAGAAACCCCAAAACACAGCACAGATGGGGCAGCAGCCCGGGGCTTGCCCTCCACCCACGGGGCACCGGTGTCAGAGCTGCACAGGGAGCCAGCCTGCTGCTCTGGACATGGAACCCCTAAACACACCCAGGGCAGGCTCTGACCCTTTTTACCCCACTGAAACCCCAGTGCAGTGCTGCTGGCCTTCACCAGGAGCTGCCCATCCCAACCCAGTGTGAGCACATCTCCTGCTGCCCCCCTCAGCACCAGCTCCTTCCTCCCACACCCACAGCACCCTCAGCACCCTCAGCTCTCCTTCGTGGCCTGGCTGACTTTCTCCTTTTTTATTTTAAGTACACAGCACAAAAAACCACACACAGGCCAACTTCAGAGATTCCCACTAGAAAAATTAAATACTCATAATGCTTTTTTAAAGTGAATTGGGCCCCTTAATTTGCATCTTATAATAAGGATGTTATCGTACTGGTTTATGGCTCAGCTCTTTAGTTTCTATCTCTCAGGGGCTAGATTTCCCCTCTTGAGTTCAATGGATGGCTGTGAACTAATGTAATTTTTTAAAAGGCTTTTCTTCTGTATTAACATTACAACCTTTATGAGTTAAAGGTTTCCCTTGCCTGGTCACGGGGTGTGTTGGGGTTCCAGGGCCAGGCTCTGCCCTTCCCAGAGAGGATGCTGCAGCCTGGGTGAATCCTGGGCAGGGGCTGGGAGCCTTCCTCACCTCCCCACGCCCAGCCCAGCTCTCCAGTGTGCTCCACCTCTTACACTTGGCTTAATTATGAAACATTGTCACTCGAATATTAAAATAATGTTTAATACACAGAAGGGAATAAGCCAGTCTGGAAAAATGCATAATTTCCCTGCACCTGCCCTCGCTCCTTGCATGCAATGAGCTCTGCTCTTTTCCTCCCTCTCTCCTGACTGCCTCCCACAGCAGTGCTGGGAATGCACTTCCAAAAAAGCATTTAGAAGCCAGGGAGGCTTCCCCCATTTAAAAGCCAGGGAGGCTTCCCCCACCTCTGCACATTCCAGGAGCTCCCATCCATCCTCTGCTCCCCTCGCACGTCCCACAGCAGTGCTGGGAATGCACAGCAGTGCTCTGCTCCCCATCCCACAGCAGTGCTGGGAATGCACTTCCCAAAAGGGAGGCTTTCCCCACCCCTGCACCCTGCAGGAGCACCCATCCATCCATCCATCCATCCATCCATCCATCCATCCATCCATCCATCCATCCATCCATGCTCCCCTTGCCCGGCCGGGTGCCGGAGCAGGGCCATGGGGATCTGTCCTTCCGTGGCCTCCCAGCCCCGCCTCTGAGCAGCAGCACCCGGGTCTTGGGGAGAGGAAAAACAGCCAGGACTTGCCAAATCCCAGGGGACGTTTTTGAACTTGCCCGAATCAGGGCCCCGGGGCGGATGCTCGACGTTCCCGAGCAGCTCCAGGAGCGCTCCAACACGAAAGTGCCAGCCCCTGCTTTAATGTACCCCGGGATCATTCATCACCTCCACACCTTGTTTTATATTGCCAGGCTCTGCTTTAAATAAGCTTTTTTTTTTTTTCTTTTTCCCCTCCCCTTTAATCACTACAGCTGCAGAAGGTGATGTCTCTTCAGCAGGGGAGAGAGGGAAAAAAGTAAGGAAAACAGCTAAAGGGGGATTTTAGGCAACAAAAAAAAGTAAGAGCCAACTGGAGCAGCCAGGTGCAGAGCAGCTCCCAAAGGGATGCTCCTCCCCAAAGCCTCCAAATGGAAAAGCCAAAGCCCAGGGGAGCGTGCCAGGCAGGGAGCAAGGAGAAGGTCTGTTGGAAGGAGAACATGAAAAATAAGTTTTATCCATAGTGGAATTAGGGGCACAGGGGGGTTTTGGGGATGCCCAGCAGTGGGGGATTTCATGGACACGAGCCATGGAGCAAGGGCTGCCAGAGGCCACCCTCTGCCAAAGGGACTCTGCACCACTGGGGTCACCCCTCATCTGCTCTGTGGGGCTGGGCTGCTCCATCTAAACCTCCTCACTGAGGAAAAACTCCTGCCCAAGCCTTTGGGGGGGTTCAGCTGAGCCACAGAGTGCTGGGGGGGGAGGAGGAGAGGTCCAAAGGTGCCGCCTTCTTCGTGCCATTTAAACCAGGATGCTGCAAAACGTGAAAATAACTTGAAAGGCAGTAGCCCCGTTTTATTAATAGCAAGTATTTATTAGCCTCCTTGATTTACAGTACGTTTCTGAAAGCCATCAGTCCATCACATTCTTCAGCACAGGGGCTGAGGTGTTTTTCTTGGTCAACACAATATGGAATATAGACCCGAGTATGAGAAGCCAAACACAACCTTCATTTGCATGCACAAATCCCGCCCCCGGGGGGCCCGCCAGTGAGTCCTGTATAGCCCTTAGACACATGCAGACATTGGGGGGAGCTGGGAGCTTCTGTACATCGCCACTGGAAGCCCAGAGGGTCATGGAAAGGGCCAGGGAAGAGCCACCAGGGATGGACCGAGCTCGGGACCGGCGCGGCCACCAGGGAAAGGTGGGATCCACCTCACCTGGGTTTTGTCAGGAGAAACCACCTGCCCATCACCCCCTCCGTGCAGAATGTGGTGCTCACCCAACACAGGCATCTCCACCCACCTGTTGCCATGCCCAGAGCCAGGTTTTCCCCCTGCTCCCGCCCTCGGAGCCGGCGTTCCCAGGGATGGCGCCGTGCTCATGACGGGAGGCCAGGAGGAGAAATGGAACTGGGGCCCCCTGGTCCTGCCATCTGAACTTCATCAGTGCTAAAGATGCAATAAAAGTCATGGCAACAACGAGCAAGCCTCCACCAGATGTGTAACTCTATCCAGGGAGATTAAGGAGGAAGGGCCGTGTTTGGGGTTTAGGGGTTTCATTCTGCCCTTGTTCTGCCCCCTGCAACTCCACCTTGCCTTGGGAATAGCCTGATTGCTGGGACCCCTGCAGAAGATGAATCCTAAGAGGGTGATTTCTGGGGGGGGAGAGAACTGGGATGGAGGGGCAATGTTTGACCTGCAGCAGATACAAGACACAATGGAATGATGAAGCTGGAATGGGAGAGCTGGGTGGGAGGAGAAGCAGAGAGGAAGGAAATGAGGCACCACTCCCGTTTTTGAGGGCTGGGGGCTCCAGCTCACTCCTCAAGGAGACTTTTCAGTGGGGTCAGGTGAAACAGCCCAGCAGAGCAGGGAGCCCTGGGACAGCAGTGGTGCTCAGCAGCTCCTCCCCGTCCTCAGTGCCAAAAACCCCCAGGTAAAGGCTCACCCCAGGCCTCACCAGCACCCAGAGAGCTCAAACACACACAAGAAAGGAGATGCAAACCCAAAGGAAAGGCTAAAGATGCTAAAATAACCCAAGGAGGATGGAGCTTCCCTGCACTTTCCCCCAGAGCCCTCAGCTGTGCTGTCACCCACCGACACCACGATGCTGCTTGAACACAGCCACTTAGTGGGACCCAACACAAAGCTGAAAAAAACCACAAGGAGCTTGGCAGTTTTGCCTGGAAACTCACTCACAAAATCTGTTCTCAGATCCCTTCTGGGGAGAGGTCTTGCATCCCATAAAAGTCCACAGCCCAGATGCATCACGAATCCAAAACATACATTATTTTGAAAGCAAAATTTAAGCTAGACTTCACAAAAGGCTTGACCTTTGCTGCATTTTAGTGTCAGGAAAAGTGTGCTTAGAAATCAAACACAGCATAGTCAGATCATCTCCAAGTCTGAAAACAGCTTTTTAAACCCAAAACCTCCAAGTTAAGCCAGGTGATTCCCAGGAATCTTGTTCATCTCAACCCCCAGGACTGGGAAGAAGATTAATCTTTTCTTTATTAAGACCCCCAAAACCTTAGGAGCTTTGTTTTCTTAATAAAGGCCAACCACACCTTATTTCCAATTTGGATGTGCAGACCAACACCTGGAGAATATGCCAAAATACAAAACCCCTGGGAATATCGCCCCTCTAACAACTTCCCAGCCCTCCCCTCACAGCAAACCTTGCACTCTTGTTAATTGGCAGAAACTCATTAAGCTGCTGGTGATCCCAAGCCCAGACACAGCAAGGGGGCTCAGCCAAGCCCTGCTCAGACAAAAGGAGGGCCCTGATGACACCCTGAATTAAAGCCCACAGCCCCCCCAGCTCACCCAGGGCAGTGGAGACCCTTTGGAATCTCCAGCAGACCCGTGCTGAGGCTGTCCTGGGGCTCTGCAGGAGCCACAGCAGAGTCTGGAGCAGGGGCAGGAGCAGGGGCAGGAGCAGGAGCAGGAGCAGGAGCAGGGCTGGCAGCAGGGAGAGGAGCCCCACGGCTCACAGGGGGCTCTCAGCACAGACATGGCACCTGTTAAGGCAACAGGAATTCTGAAGATGTTTCAAAGCCCTAAGAGTTGGGGGAGAGTTTTTAACAACTGTATTAAAAAATAGACATTTCAAAGACGATTTGACTACATCTTCAGCATTTCAGGTGTCACTTCTGTGCTTGGCAGAACACACTGAGCCACCCCCACTTTGTTATTTCTCGCTTTTCCTGGGAGAGACCCTTGCCCTCACACTGCCTGCTGAAGGAGAGACAAGCCACAGCCGGAGGAAGCAGATCCCATCACACTTGTTCCACCAGGCAGAGCAGCAAAAGCACAACCAGCTAGCCCAGGAGACATCCACAAACTGAGCTGGGCCTGTGCCCACACAGAGCAAGGGTCAGACACCCCCAGAAGGAGCCAGCTCGCTGGAACCCCTCACAAAGCAGCTTCCCAGAGCCCTGGGCCAGGCTGTGGGTACAGACCAGGTGGGTCCTGCCCAGCAGCCCAGAGAAACGAGAAGAGCAGCCCCCCTGGCAGTCAGGGACTCGCCAGCCCTGGTCTGACACGGCTGCCTGGAGCAGAGAGCCCAGGGCAGGCAGGAGCAGGTGTCTCACTCTCCACCACTGTGCACCCACAATCAATCAGGTGCTTAATCCAACAGGATCCACCCTTCCAAGGCTCAAAAAACCCTTAGGAGCAGACACAGAGGTGGCAGCACAGGTTGGGTTAGGAAGAAACTTTAAAAACATCCCCTCATGGTAAAAAAAGAGCAGAGGCTGTGCATAGACTTTTGGATAGTCTGCCCTCAAAGACCAAATCACCTTAGGAGAAGCAGCAATAGCTCCCTTTGTGTCCATCCCAGTGCACCAAGTGCTCCAGTGTGGCACCCTTTGGAGATGCTCCTGCTGCCCACCCCAGCCAGATTTTAAGGTACTGAAGTGTCTGTGCTTGTGCTGTGCCCAGGCCACCACGAGAAAAACACAGCCCGGCGTTTTAAACAACAAAAGAGCAACACTGTCCATGGAAAAGGCAACATCGTTTTCCCTACACCAGGTTTCACCAGTCACCCCAAGTGAGGGTCTCACTCAGAACAGGAGTGGGACTGAAGTTAATGCACAAAGCCAAGCAGTCCACTGGCCCTTTCCCCACGGCTCCATCCCGCTGATCCCAGCCAGCCACTCCACTCGCTACCCAGCTGCTCCTTTCACCAAATAAGGCCCATTCCCACCAGCCAGCACAGGCAGGAGCAGCTACAGCCTGTCAGTCCCATCAGAGCCAGCACAAAGCTCACACATAACCCATCTTCTGCTCAGCACAGAGCCTGGGCTCCCACCCAGGACACTCCTTGGGTGCTGCTCAGCGCCGAGCAAGGGACGGCAAAGCCTGGCAAACACCGGGACAACAACCGGGCAGCAGCAGGACAACAACCTCCCCCAGCTCAGGGCAGGCTCTGCATCCCCTGGTCTGACTCTCAGCATGGCTGTCACCCCTCCCAAAACCTGTGCTGGCCTCACTTCTCCTCAAGCAGACATCACAGAGCCCGGCAGCCCCGGGAGCACAGAGCTCAGCAGCAAAATGCAACACCACAGCTGGAATTCACCAAGGGAACCCCCCCTCTTCAGCATCACCAAAGGCCAGAGGTGGCTCAGGAGCACTCAGGGTGCTCAGCCCTAAGCCCAGCTCCTGGCCTAGCTCTGTGGGAAAGGTCTGTCCTGTCCACCAGCCCCTCGTGCCAACACCATTCCCAGTGAAAACCCAGCACTCGCTTTTCCGCAGAGGGTACGGGAACACAGAGTCACACCAGCCGTCTGGCCCTTGTTAGCATTAAAAATTAAAGACAGAGCAAACAAAACCTAAAGCTCCAACATTTATTATGGCAATTTCCCACCCACCCACAGACCTACACTGTGTTTTGCTTTATTTTTAATTCATCACATCAGATGTGCCTCCCGAGGAATGGCACGTTGCGGAGATAACCAAGAGGCCGGCTTGTCCATGAGAGCAAGACAGTCTTTTCCGTGGGGAAAGGAGCCAGTCGGAGCCATCATTAAGCCCTTGACCTTGGTGGGTGGGTTTTTTTTCATGTGTTTGTTTTTAGAAAATGAAGAAAAAAAACCAAAACCCAATGAACAAAAAGAAACCCCCAAAAAACCGAAAAACCCAGCCCCAAAGAAGTGTTGTACTCTATTACAAAATATAAATACGATAGTCTTGCAGGCAGGAGGAGCCCGGGGAGCGCTGCTGTCGGCGGGTGACTCCTCAGGCTCTCCCAGGGATGGATGGATGTGGCGAGCCAGCAGGACAGAGGCACCTCCGGTCGCCCAGACGCCGCCGGCCGCTCACCCCAGCTTCACCTCCTCTCAGAATTTAAGTGCTCTGGAACTTCCATCCGAAAACTGCCAGACATCCGGGGCTCCCTGGGCGCTGCGCCAGCTGGGGGGGTACGCCGAACCTACAGAGAGCATGGGGACAGAGGAGAGAACAGGTGTGACATGGCCCACGGTGCGAGTCATTCCCTCATCCTACTTCTCTGCCTGTCTCTTTTCCGTCTCTAACATCTAGGACACCCAGCTGCCACAAAGGGACACGGCAGCACGGAGCCCTTCCTCTCTCAGACCACGCTCCCGCATCCGGCATCCTCGGCACCACGCGAGAACCACAGGGATCACTGAGGAAGAAAAACCTCCGGGCTTTACTGGGCAGGGACCAAGCCAGCCTGTATGCAAACCTCCTCCTAGTCCTTGCCAAACCCTCATGGGCTTCCCCAGGTGCTGAAGGCCCTGCTAAAGCCATTGGGACTGGTAACACGGCACACGGCGGGCGGATCACTGAGGGCTTTTCCCAGCTCCCAGCACGTGGATACCACACGGCAGCAAAGCTCCAGCTGCACTGCCCCAGCCCACGCCCAGCAAAGCCATCGACTGCAGCAGCATGGCATGGTGCACTGGAAAGCAAACATTCCCAGCAGCCATTCCCAGCTCCGGGCTGATCACCCAGCACCGCCCTACGCACACGACAGGCCGAGGGCTACACCGCGGCGAGGCCGGCACATCGTCAACACGCTCCTCAAAATCCACCTCGGCCGCCCAGTGGGGAGCTGGTTTCCATGGAATTTACTTCATTAATACTTAAAAGAGTGGTTAAAGGGCTCCTACACATGAGGTGCCACCAGGACTTAGTAGCCAGCTCCTTCCTAGGGCAGCTCTTCAGGGGGTGTTAACTGGAGTGTCTCCTCTGAAGTCAAGAGCACCGTGCCTGGTTTCCCCCCAGGGAGGGATAGCTTCTGCTCCTGTCTGAGCCCAACAGTTTCCAGGCTAATGTTAAAGCTGGCTGGGACTTCCAAGGCAGCCAAGAGCAGCACAGCCATCCCAGCCACCAGCACACCATCACTGAAAAGCTTAAGTCCTGCTGAGGGGCACAAAACCTTGGGTTCCCCCACGCCTCCTGTCCCTCCTGCATCCCTGTGGCTCGTTGGAAACCAGCAGCCGAGCATCTGGGCTCGGGGAGCAGCATCTTGTCAGCAGCTCTGGCAAAGAGCCCTCCGGGCAGTATCACTCTCTCCTAGTCAATACTACAATTTGTCCATGCATCCGCCAGAAGTGGGTTTCAATCTTTATTGGAGGAAAAAAGAGAAGGAGGGATCTAAGAGAGCAGCTGGTATCATTTTTCTGTTGGGTACAAACTCCACACTAAGATAAACCCCAAAACTGTATCTCATCAGATACGCCACAGCCTCCTCCTGAATGTCAAGCAAAGACATGGTATCGCTTATTCCTGTATTATCTCAGCCCTTGGAAACATAGTAATATGAAACATCTGTAGCCTAAATTCTGGATACTGTTTCAGCGCCTTCATTGCAATAATCATTCCATTTGGAGGAGATTAGACACTAAAGGGTCTATGCCATAAACCCACGTTTCCCCTCAAAACAGGGCTTGAGATTTTAATGATAGATGCTGTCACCCAAATATCACTCATTCCTAGAGACACCTTTGGGAAATTTTTGGGGAGCTCAGGTCGAGCGTGCACAGGGTGCCGAAGCAGCTCGAGAGCTCGTGGTGGGGCCTGGCACACCCACACCCCAACCCAACAAACTCCAGTGGGTTCATCACACCCCTGACTTAGTGCCCTGGCAGGAAAACACCACATCCATGCACTCCTGCTTTGGTGTGGGGGTGCCAGGCCATTGCCACCCGCGAGCTGCACCCTCACCAGCCGCTGCTCAGACAACTCCTCCTGGAGCAGGAGCCGCTCCTTCCCGCACACCGCCACCCTGCCCTGTGCGCCACACGGCACCCACCGGGCTCCCTCCTCTCTGGGAAACCTGGAAAATTCAGCTCTGGGAAACCTGGGAATCACACACTCGATACAGAAGTCAACAGTTTGCTTTCCACTGCAGCAGCACAGGTCTACCTAGCGATGCCTGTACATGGATACATGCAGATGCCTGCCTATGTGCTTCCACATGAGATTATTTCATAAGTAAAACACAGCGTAAGGAAAGGCGGTGGGACAATGACCACCGTAGGACGAACCCAGGGTACAGCACCCGCTCTATAACACATCCAGGCCATGCTCAACCGCAGGCACAGCTAACCCCAGTGCTCTAGGAAACACCTCCACCATGGTCTCACAACAACCAGCCATAAAATTTGGGATAGGGAGGGAAGAGACCGGACTCTGTACAGCTATTTCCTGGCACAGCATCAAAAGATGCGTCACCAAGGCAGCTGCAAAGCACATCCCTGTGGACACTGGCCTTCCAGGGAACAGCCTGAGTCCATGCCTGCCACCTGGAGCTCCCCATGCAGGGGTGGGACTCTGCCTTCCCTATGCCAGGGATCCCTCTGGCATCACTCCAGCTCCAGCCAGTGGGTACCACCCTGCTGAAGGGGAGAGCAGCTCGGGGGGCACTGCCGGCACCTTTCCAGCCCTCTTGCACTCTCATCCCACTAGCCCAAACAACAAAACCTTCCCCCCTCCTCTTCCAGGACTAAAATGGAGCTTTACTACATTCTTTTCAAATCTCTCTTAGAAAAAGAATATATTTTTTTCTTTAGATAAGTATTTCTGTCTTTTTTTAAAATTCCAAACCTCCCCCTTCAGAAGGCGCCGGGCAAAATACAGGCAACAAATGATGCCATCACAAGAAGACAACAGAACAACTGGAAGGTTTTACAGAAATCAAAAAAAGGAAAAGAAAAAAAAATAGTATTAAATCCATTACACTAGGAACAGCAAGAGACAATATCACAGCGGTATGTGCTTTAATAAAGTAAAGAGATGCTGCAACATGCAGTATTTGTCAAACTGACAACATATACAGACCCCTAAGGGGGGACAGGGGGGACCTGAACTCCGGATTTTAGAGACAATGCACAGAAACCTGCAATTCCCACCAAAAAACCAAGGAAAAAATCAAAGCCCGGGAAGAAAAGAAGGGAGCTCCCAGCTCCAGCTGGGAGTGGGGCTGGGAGCTTTGGGCTGGGCTCAGTGCGATCCCAGAGACCTCGGCCACCCAAGAGAAATCAGCTCACAGGGGCGATTTCCCCCCATCCCCAAAAGCAGCTGGGGACAGGGGCGCCCCAGGGGCTGCAGAGCTGTGCTTTGCTCACCTCTTCTGCCACAGATCTGCCCCACGAGGAGGGAAGCCCCTGCTGCAGAGCGGGTGGAGGCCGGGGCTGCCGCAGGCTATCGCGGTGAGGGGGTCACAGCTCACTCCTGATCTAGAGGGGGGGGAAATCCCAAAGCTACAGGTGCAGACTGCAAACACCTTCCACTGGCCGGACAGTGAACT
>NC_044573.1:0-16000 GCF_901933205.1 Camarhynchus parvulus | reverse complement strand
CCCGAAAAATGGCAAAAATCCCCAGGAGAAACCCTAAAAAAGCCAAAAAATCCCATTGGAAACCACAAAAAACCTGTGAGAAACCCTAAAAATGACAAAAATCCCCAGGAGAAACCCAAAAAGCCAAAAATCCCAGGAGAAACCACAAAAAAACCTGTGAGAAACCCTAAAAATGGCAAAAATCCCCAGGAGAAACCCTAAAAATGGCAAAAAATCCCCATTGAAAACCCCAAAAAACCCCGTGAGAAACCCGAAAAATGGCAAAAATCCCCAGGAGAAACCCCAAAAAACCCCAGGAGAAACCCTAAAAATGCCAAAAATCCCCATTAGAAACCCTAAAAAAGCCAAAAAACCCCATTGGAAACCCCAAAAAACCCCGTGAGAAACCCGAAAAATGCCAAAAATCCCCATTGGAAACACTAAAAATGGCAAAAATCCCCGTTGGAAACCTGAAAAATCCCGAAAATCCCCATGAGAAACCTGAAAAATGCCGAAAATCCCCAGGAGAAACCCAAAAAACCCCACAAGAAACCCTAAAAAACCCCGTGAGAAACCCCAAAAAACCCCATGAGAAACCCTAAAAATGCCAAAAATCCCCATTGGAAACCCAAAAACCCAGTGAGAAACCCTAAAAAAGCCCCACAAGAAACCCTAAAAATGCCAAAAAAACCCATGAGAAACCCTAAAAAACCCCAGGAGAAACTCTAAAATTGCCAAAAATCCCCATTGGAAACCTGAAAAATGCCGAAAATCCCCAGGAGAAACCCTAAAAAAGCCAAAAAACCCAATGAAAAACCCCAAAAAAACCCCGTGAGAAACCCTAAAAATGGCAAAAATCCCCATTGGAAACCCGAAAAATGGCAAAAATCCCATGAGAAACCCCAAAAACCCCATGAGAAACCCCAAAAAATCCCCTTAAGAAACCCTAAAAAAGCCCAAGAGAAACCTGGAGTAAACACCAAAAAATCCCCGTGAGAAACCCTAAAAAAGCCCAAAAACCCCATGAGAAAATTATGGGGTCGGAAAACCAAAAATCCTTTAAAAAACCCCACAAGAAACCCTAAAAGTGCCAAAAACCCCATGAGAAACCCCAAAAAACCTCAAACAAACCCCATTAGAAATCCTAAAACTCCCCTAAAGTAACCCTAAAAAACCCCATGAGAATCCCTAAAAATGCCAAAAACCCCAAGAGAAACCCCAAAAACCCCATGAGAAATTCTCAACAAAACTCATTTAAAACCATAAAAATCCCTACAAATCCCCTTAAGTAACCCTAAAAAACCCCGTGAGAAACCCTAAAAATGCCAAAAAACCCCATGAGAAAATTATCGGGTGGGAGAACCAAAAATTTAAAAACCCCACAAGAAACCCTAAAATGCCAAAAAACCCCATGAGAAACCCCAAAAAACCTGGGGTGGGTTAGAAATCCTAAAACTCCTAAAAAAGTAACCCTAAAAACCCCAAGAGAAAAAAAAAGCCAAAAACCCCATTAGAAACCCCAAAAACCTCAGCAGAAACCATAAAAAAACCCCAAAAGCCAAAACCCCAAAAAGTCCCGGAGAAATCAAAAAAAACCCCAAAAAAGAAACCCCAAAAATCCCCAAGAGAAACCCGGAATAAACACCAAAACATCCCCGTGAGAAGCCCTAAAAAAAGCTCCAAAAAATCCCCATGAGAAACCCTAAAAATGCCAAAAAACCCCATGAGAAAATTATGGGGTGGGAAAACCAAAAATCCTTTAAAAATCCCCACAAGAAACCCTAAAAATGCCAAAAATCCCCATTGGAAACCCTAAAAAACCCCGTGAGAAACCCTAAAATGCCAAAAAACCCCATTGGAAACCCTAAAAAACCCCATGAGAAACCCTAAAAAACCCTAAAAAAAACCCCATTAGAAACCCTAAAAAACAAACAAAAAAAAACCCCATAAAAAACCCAAAAATGCCCAAAAATCCCCATGAGAAATTCTAAAAAACCTCAAACAAACCCCGTTAGAAACCATCAAAATCCCTAAAAATCCCCTTAAGAAACCCTAAAACAACCCATGAGAAACCCTAAAAAAGCCAAAAACCCCACGAGAAACCCCAAAAAACCTCAGCAGAAACCATAAAAACCCCAAAAATCCCCCAAAAATCCCGTGTGAAACCCTAAAAAGTCCCATGAGAAATCCCAAAACCCCCATGAAACCAAACCAAAAAATCCCCAAGAGAAACCCGAATAAACACCAAAAAACCCCATGAGAAACCCTAAAAAAAGCTCCAAAAATCCCCATGAGAAACCCTAAAAATGCCAAAAAACCCCATGAGAAAATTATGGGGTGGGAGAACCAAAAATCCTTTAAAAAACCCCACAAGAAACCCTAAAAAAGCCCAAAACCCCGTGAGAAACCCCAAAAAACCTCAAACAAACCCCATTAGAAATCCTAAAAATCCCCTAAAGTAACCCTAAAAAAACCCCATGAGAATCCCCAAAAATGCCAAAAAAATCCCCAAGAGAAACCCCAAAAACCCCATGAGAAATTCTCAACAAAACTCATCTAAAAACCATAAAAAAAATCCCCTTAAGTAACCCTAAAAACCCCTGAGAAACCCTAAAAAACCCTAAAAAAAACCCCATTAGAAACCCTAAAAAAAAAACAAAAACCCCATAAGAAAACCCAAAATTAAAAAATCCCCATGAGAAATTCTAAAAAACCTCAAACAAACCCATGTTAGAAACCATCAAAATCCCTAAAAATCCCATTAAGAAACCCTAAAACAACCCATGAGAAACCCTAAAAAGCCAAAACCCCCACGAGAAACCCAAAAAAACCTCAGCAGAAACCATTAAAAACCCCAAAAATCCCCCCAAAATCCCCGTGGAAACCCTAAAAAGTCCCGTGAGAAATCCCAAAAACCCCAAAAATGAGAAACCCTAAAAATCCCCAAGAGAAACCCGGGTGGAGAAACCCCAAAAAGCTCCAAAAAAATGAGAAACCCTAAAAATGAAAAATCCCCACAAGAAATTCTAAAAAACCTCAAACAAACCCCATTAGAAACCATGAAAATCCCCTAAAGAAACCCTAAAAAAACCCATGAGAAACCCTAAAAATGCCAAAATTCCCCATGAGAAACCCCCAAAACCCCAGAAGAAACTCTAAAAATGCCAAAAATTCCCATTGGAAACCCCAAAAAACCCCGTGAGAAACCCTAAAATGGCAAAACCCCATGGGAAACCCAAAAAATGGCAAAAATCCCCATTGGAAACCCCAAAAACCCCATGAGAAACCCCAAAAAATCCCCTTAAGAAACCCTAAAAAAGCCCAAGAGAAACCTGGAGTAAACACCAAAAAATCCCCATGAGAAACCCTAAAAAACCCTCAAAAAAATCCCCATGAGAAACCCCAAAAAGCCCCAGGAGAAACTCTAAAAATGCCAAAAAAACCCATGGGAAACCCAAAAATGGCAAAAATCCCCCATTGGAAACCCCAAAACCCCAAAAAAGCCCAAGAGAAACCTGGAGTAAACACCAAAAAAACCCCATGAGAAACCCTAAAAAGCCAAAAAAACCCCATGAGAAAATTATGGGGTGGGAAAACCAAAAATCCTAAAAAATACTGCAGGAGAAACCCTAAAAATGCCAAAAAAAACCCATTAGAAACCCTAAAAAAGCCAAAAAAAACCCATTAGAAACCCCAAAAACCCCGTGAGAAACCCTAAAAACGCCAAAAAAACCCAATGGAAACCCTAAAAACCCCGTGAGAAACCCTAAAAAACCCTAAAAAAACCCCCATTAGAAACCCTAAAAAAACAAAACAAAAAAACCCCGTAAGAAAACCCAAAAATGCCCAAAATCCCCATGAGAAATTCTCTAAAAACCTCAAACAAACCCCCCATGAAAAATCCCTAAAAATCCCTTTAAGAAACCCTAAAACAACCCATGAGAAACCCTAAAAAGGTGGGAGAAACCCCAAAAAACCTCAGCAGAAACCATAAAAAAAACCTAAAAAATCCCCTAAAAATCCCGTGTGAAACCCAAAAAGTCCCATGGAGAAATCCCAAAAAAAACCAAAAAATCCCCAATGAGAAACCCCAAAAATCCCCAAGAAACCCCAAAAATCCCCCACGAGAAACCCGAATAAACACCAAAAATCCCCGTGAGAAACCCTAAAAAGCTCCAAAAACCCCATGAGAAACCCTAAAAAAGCCAAAAACCCCATGAGAAAATTATGGGGTGGGAAAACCAAAAAATCCTTTAAAAACCCCACAAGAAACCCTAAAATGCCAAAAAATCCCCATAAAAAACCCCAAAAACCCCGTGAGAAACCCTAAAAAACCTCAAAAAAACCCCATTAGAAACCTAAAAAACAAACAAAAAAAAAACCCCATAAGAAAAACCCAAAAAATGCCCAAAAATCCCCATGAGAAATTCTAAAAACCTCAAACAAACCCCTAAAACCATCAAAATCCCTAAAAATCCCCCTTAAGAAACCCTAAAACAACCCATGAGAAACCCTAAAAAGCCAAAAATCCCCAAGAGAAACCCCAAAAACCTCAGCAGAAACCATAAAAAACCCCAAAAAATCCCCCCCAAAATCCCGTGTGAAACCCTAAAAGTCCCGTGAGAAATCCCAAAAACCCCAAAAATCCCCACGAGAAACCCTAAAAATCCCCAAGAGAAACCCGAATAAACACCAAAAATCCCCGCGGAGAAACCCCAAAAAAGCTCCAAAAATCCCCATGAGAAACCCTAAAATGCCAAAAAACCCCATGAGAAAATTATGGGTGGGAGAACCAAAAATCCTTTAAAAAACCCCACAAGAAACCCTAAAATGCCAAAAACCCCACGAGAAACCCCAAAAACCTCAAACAAACCCCATTAGAAATCCTAAAAATCCCTAAAGTAACCTAAAAAAAAACCCCTAAAAATGCCAAAAATCCCCAAGAGAAACCCCAAAAAACCCCATGAGAAATTCTCAACAAAACTCATTTAAAACCATAAAAAATCCCTACAAATCCCCTTAAGTAACCTAAAAAACCCCGTGAGAAACCCTAAAATGCCAAAAACCCCATGAGAAAATTATGGGGTGGAAAACCAAAAATCCTTTAAAAACCCCACAAGAAACCCTAAAATGCCAAAAACCCCATTGGAAACCCTAAAAACCCCGTGAGAAACCCTAAAACCTTAAAAACCCCATTAGAAACCCTAAAAAAACAAACAAAAACCCCATAAGAAAACCCAAAATGCCCAAAAATCCCCATGAGAAATTCTAAAAACCTCAAACAAACCCCCCCGTTAAAAACCATAAAAAATCCCTAAAAATCCCCTTAAGAAACCCTAAAACAACCCATGAGAAACCCTAAAAAGCCAAAAAACCCCCACGAGAAACCCCCAAAAAACCTCAGCAGAAACCATAAAAAACCCCAAAAATCCCCCAAAATCCCCAGTGAAACCCTAAAAAGTCCCGTGAGAAATCCAAAAAAACCCCAAAAAATCCCCACAGAAACCCTAAAAATCCCCAAGAGAAACCCGAATAAAACACCAAAAATCCCCCGTGAGAAACCCTAAAAAAGCTCCAAAATCCCCATTAGAAACCCTAAAAAGCCAAAAAACCCCATGAGAAAAATTATGGGGTGGGAGAACCAAAAATCCTTTAAAAACCCCACAAGAAACCCTAAAAAAGCCCAAAACCCCGTGAGAAACCCCAAAAAACCTCAAACAAACCCCATTAGAAATCCTAAAAATCCCCTAAAGTAACCCTAAAAAAACCCCATGAGAATCCCCAAAAATGCCAAAAATCCCCAAGAGAAACCCCAAAAAACCCCATGAGAAATTCTCAACAAAACTCATTTAAAAACCATAAAAATCCCTACAAATCCCCTAAAGTAACCCTAAAAAATCCCCATGAGAAACCCTAAAAATGCCAAAAAACCCCAAGAGAAACCCCAAAAAACCTCAGCAGAAACCATAAAAAAAACCCCAAAAAATCCCCCAAAATCCCGTGTGAAACCCTAAAAAGTCCCGTGAGAAATCCCAAAAAAAAACCCCAAAAATCCCCACGAGAAACCCCAAAAATCCCCAAGAGAAACCCGGAATAAACACCAAAAAATCCCCATTGGAAACCCTAAAAAAAGCTCCAAAAAAAACCCCGTGAGAAACCCTAAAAATGCCAAAAAACCCCATGAGAAAATTATGGGGTGGGAGAACCAAAAATCCTTTAAAAACCCCCGTGAGAAACCCTAAAAATGCCAAAAAACCCCGTGAGAAACCCTAAAAACCCCGTGAGAAACCCTAAAAACCCCAAAAAACCCCATTAGAAACCCTAAAAAAACAAACAAAAGAAACCCCATAAGAAAACCCAAAAATGCCCAAAAACCCCATGAGAAACCCTAAAAAACCTCAAACAAACCCCGTTAGAAACCATCAAAATCCCTAAAAATCCCCTTAAGAAACCCTAAAACAACCCATGAGAAACCCTAAAAAAGCCAAAAACCCCCACGAGAAACCCCAAAAAACCTCAGCAGAAACCATAAAAAAACCCCAAAAATCCCCCAAAATCCCGTGTGAAACCCTAAAAAGTCCCGTGAGAAATCCCAAAAAAAACCCCAAAAATCCCCACGAGAAACCCCAAAAATCCCCAAGAGAAACCAGAAATAAACACCAAAAAATCCCCGTGAGAAACCCTAAAAAAAGCTCCAAAAATCCCCATGAGAAACCCTAAAAATGCCAAAAAACCCCATGAGAAAATTATGGGGTGGGAGAACCAAAAATCCTTTAAAAACCCCACAAGAAACCCTAAAAATGCCAAAAACCCCACGAGAAACCCCAAAAAACCTCAAACAAACCCCATTAGAAATCCTAAAAATCCCCTAAAGTAACCCTAAAAAAACCCCATGAGAATCCCTAAAAGTGCCAAAAAACCCCAAGAGAAACCCCAAAAAACCCCATGAGAAATTCTCAACAAAACTCATTTAAAAACCATAAAAATCCCTACAAATCCCCTTAAGTAACCCTAAAAAACCCCGTGAGAAACCCTAAAAAACCTTAAAAAAACCCCATTAGAAACCCTAAAAAAACAAAACAAAAAAACCCCATAAGAAAACCCAAAAATGCCCAAAAATCCCCATGAGAAACCCTAAAAAACCTCAAACAAACCCCGTTAGAAACCATCAAAATCCCTAAAAATCCCCTTAAGAAACCCTAAAACAACCCATGAGAAACCCTAAAAAAGCCAAAAACCCCACGAGAAACCCCAAAAAACCTCAGCAGAAACCATAAAAAAACCCCAAAAATCCCCCAAAATCCCGTGTGAAACCCTAAAAAGTCCCGTGAGAAATCCCAAAAAAAACCCCAAAAATCCCCACGAGAAACCCTAAAAATCCCCAAGAGAAACCCGGAATAAACACCAAAAAATCCCCGTGAGAAACCCTAAAAAAAGCTCCAAAAAATCCCCATTGGAAACCCTAAAAAAGCCAAAAAACCCCATGAGAAAATTATGGGGTGGGAGAACCAAAAATCCTTTAAAAAACCCCACAAGAAACCCTAAAAAGCCCAAAACCCCGTGAGAAACCCCAAAAAACCTCAAACAAACCCCATTAGAAATCCTAAAAATCCCCTAAAGTAACCCTAAAAAAACCCCATGAGAATCCCCAAAAATGCCAAAAATCCCCAAGAGAAACCCCAAAAAACCCCATGAGAAATTCTCAACAAAACTCATTTAAAAACCATAAAAATCCCTACAAATCCCCTAAAGTAACCCTAAAAATCCCCATGAGAAACCCTAAAAAAGCCAAAAAACCCCATGAGAAAATTATCGGGTGGGAGAACCAAAAATCCTTTAAAAAACCCCACAAGAAACCCTAAAAATGCAAAAAACCCCATGAGAAACCCCAAAAAACCCCATGAGAAACCCTAAAAAACCCTAAAAAAAACCCCATTAGAAACCCTAAAAAACAAACAAAAAAACCCCATAAGAAAACCCAAAAATGCCCAAAAACCCCATGAGAAATTCTAAAAAACCTCAAACAAACCCCGTTAGAAACCATCAAAATCCCTAAAAATCCCCTTAAGAAACCCTAAAACAACCCATGAGAAACCCTAAAAAAGCCAAAAAACCCCACGAGAAACCCCAAAAAACCTCAGCAGAAACCATAAAAAAAACCCCAAAAAATCCCCCAAAATCCCGTATGAAACCCTAAAAAGTCCCGTGAGAAATCCCAAAAAAACCCCCAAAAATCCCCACGAGAAACCCCAAAAATCCCCAAGAGAAACCCGGAATAAACACCAAAAAATCCCCGTGAGAAACCCTAAAAATGCCAAAAAACCCCATGAGAAAATTATGGGGTGGGAGAACCAAAAATGCTTTAAAAAACCCCACAAGAAACCCTAAAAATGCCAAAAATCCCCATTGGAAACCCTAAAAACCCCGTGAGAAACCCTAAAAACCCTAAAAAAAAACCCCATTAGAAACCCTAAAAAAACAAACAAAAAAACCCCATAAGAAAACCAAAAATGCCCAAAAAATCCCCATGAAATTCTAAAAACCTCAAACAAACCCCGTTAGAAACCATCAAAATCCCTAAAAATCCCCCTTTAAGAAACCCTAAAACAACCCATGAGAAACCCTAAAAAGCCAAAAAACCCCCAGAAACCCCAAAAAACCTCAGCAGAAACCATAAAAAAAACCCCAAAAAATCCCCCAAAATCCCGTGTGAAACCCTAAAAAGTCCCGTGAGAAATCCCAAAAAACCCCAAAAATCCCCACGAGAAACCCCAAAAATCCCCAAGAGAAACCCGGAATAAACACCAAAAAAACCCCGTGAGAAACCTAAAAAAAAAGCTCCAAATGCCCCCCGTGAGAAACCCTAAAATGCCAAAAACCCCATGAGAAAATTATGGGGTGGGAGAATAAAAAATCCTTTAAAACCCCCCGTGAGAAACCCTAAAAATGCCAAAAAACCCCGTGAGAAACCCTAAAAACCCCGTGAGAAACCCTAAAAACCCCAAAAAACCCCATTAGAAACCCTAAAAAAACAAACAAAAAGAAACCCCATAAGAAAACCCAAAAATGCCCAAAAACCCCATGAGAAACCCTAAAAAACCTCAAACAAACCCCGTTAGAAACCATCAAAATCCCTAAAAATCCCCTTAAGAAACCCTAAAACAACCCATGAGAAACCCTAAAAAAGCCAAAAACCCCCACGAGAAACCCCAAAAAACCTCAGCAGAAACCATAAAAAAAACCCCAAAAAATCCCCCAAAATCCCGTGTGAAACCCTAAAAAGTCCCGTGAGAAATCCCAAAAAAAACCCCAAAAATCCCCACGAGAAACCCCAAAAATCCCCAAGAGAAACCAGAAATAAACACCAAAAAATCCCCGTGAGAAACCCTAAAAAAAGCTCCAAAAATCCCCATGAGAAACCCTAAAAATGCCAAAAAACCCCATGAGAAAATTATGGGGTGGGAGAACCAAAAATCCTTTAAAAAACCCCACAAGAAACCCTAAAAATGCCAAAAACCCCACGAGAAACCCCAAAAAACCTCAAACAAACCCCATTAGAAATCCTAAAAATCCCCTAAAGTAACCCTAAAAAAACCCCATGAGAATCCCAAAAATGCCAAAAACCCCAAGAGAAACCCCAAAAAACCCCATGAGAAATTCTCAACAAAACTCATTTAAAAACCATAAAAATCCCTACAAATCCCCTTAAGTAACCCTAAAACCCCCATGAGAAACCCTAAAAAAAGCTTAAAAACCCCATTAGAAAACCCTGGGTGGGAAAAAAAAACCCTTTAAAAACCCAAAATGCCCAAAAATCCCCTAAAAACCCTAAAAACCCCAAACAAACCCAAAAACCCCATGAAAAACCCTAAAAACCTAAAAAAAAAAAACCCATTAGAAACCCTAAAAAAAAAAACGAGAAACCCCAAAAAACAGCAGAAACCATAAAAAGAAAATCCCCCAAAAAAATGGTGAAAAATCCCAAAAAAAACCCCAAAAATCCCCATGAGAAACCTAAAAAAACCTCAAACAAACCCCACCAAAAAAGAGAAACCATCAAAATCCCCAAAAAATCCCCTTAAGAAACCTGAAAAAAACAACCCATGAGAAACCCTAAAAAGCCAAAAAACCCCACGAGAAACCCCCAAAAACCTCAGCAGAAACCATAAAAAACCCCAAAAATCCCCATTAAAAATCCCGTAAAAAACCCTAAAGTAAAAGTCCCCATGAGAAATCCCAAAAACCCCCAAAAATCCCCAAGAGAAACCCCAAAAATCCCCATGAGAAATTCTCAACAAAACTCAAAAACCATAAAAACCCTAAAATAAAACCTAAAAAAAAAACCCCCGTGGGAGAAACCAAAAATCCTTTAAAAACCCCACAAGAAACCCTAAAAAATGCAAAAACCCATGAGAAACCCCAAAAAACCCCAAAAAACCCCTAAAAAAAACCCCATTAGAAAAAATGCCAAAATGCCCAAAACCCCATGAGAAATTGAAAAACCCCAATGGGTGGGAAAACCTAAAAATCCCCTAAAGAAACCCTAAAAACCCTTGAGAAACCCTAAAAAAAAACCCCCTGAGAAAAAAAACCCCTAAAAACCCAAAAAATCCCCATTATGAAACCCTAAAGTCCCCTGAAATCCCAAAAAACCCCCAAAAAAAACCCCAAAAATCCCCCCCATTAGAAACCCTAAAAAACAAACAAAAAACCCCAAAAATGCTTTAAAAAACCCTAAAAAAATCCCCAAAAAACCCTCCCCCATGAGAAACCCTAAAACCTCAAAAAACCCCATTTAAAAAACAAAACAAAAAAACCCATAAGAAAACCCAAAAATGCCTAAAAATCCCCATGAGAAATTCTAAAAACCTCAAACAAACCCCAAGTTAGAAAACCTAAAAAAACCCATGAGAAACCCTAAAAAGCCAAAACCCCCATGAGAAACCCCAAAAAAACCTCAGCAGAAACCATAAAAAACCCCCAAAAAATCCCCCAAAATCCCGTGTGAAACCCTAAAAAGTCCCGTGAGAAATCCCAAAAAAAACCCCAAAAATCCCCACGAGAAACCCCAAAAATCCCCAAGAGAAACCCGGAATAAACACCAAAAAACCCCGTGAGAAACCCTAAAAAAGCTCCAAAAATCCCCGTGAGAAACCCTAAAATGCCAAAAACCCCATGAGAAAATTATGGGGTGGGAGAACCAAAAATCCTTTAAAAAACCCCACAAGAAACCCTAAAATGCCAAAAAATCCCCATTGAAACCCCAAAAACCCCGTGAGAAACCCTAAAAAACCTTAAAAAAACCCCATTAGAAACCCTAAAAAAACAAACAAAAAAACCCCATAAGAAAACCCAAAAATGCCCAAAAATCCCCATGAGAAACCCTAAAAAACCTCAAACAAACCCCGTTAGAAACCATCAAAATCCCTAAAAATCCCCTTAAGAAACCCTAAAACAACCCATGAGAAACCCCAAAAAAGCCAAAAAACCCCACGAGAAAAACCCCAAAAACCTCAGCAGAAACCATAAAAAACCCCAAAAATCCCCCCAAAATCCGTGTGAAACCCTAAAAGTCCCGTGAGAAATCCCAAAAACCCCAAAAATCCCCCGAGAAACCCTAAAAATCCCCAAGAGAAACCCGGAATAAACACCAAAACATCCCCGTGAGAAACCCTAAAAAAAGCTCCAAAAAAACCCCGTGAGAAACCCTAAAAAAAGCTCCAAAAAATCCCCATGAGAAACCCTAAAAATGCCAAAAAACCCCATGAGAAAAATTATGGGGTGGGAAAACCAAAAAATCCTTTAAAAACCCCACAAGAAACCCTAAAAATGCCAAAAACCCCATGAGAAACCCCAAAAAACCTCAAACAAACCCCATTAGAAATCCTAAAAATCCCCTAAAGTAACCCTAAAAAAACCCCATGAGAATCCCCAAAAATGCCAAAAATCCCCAAGAGAAACCCCAAAAAACCCCATGAGAAATTCTCAACAAAACTCATCTAAAAACCATAAAAATCCCTACAAATCCCCTTAAGTAACCCTAAAAAACCCCATGAGAAACCCTAAAAATGCCAAAAAACCCCATGAGAAAATTATGGGGTGGGAGAACCAAAAATCCTTTAAAAAACCCCACAAGAAACCCCAAAAAGGCCCCAAAACCCCACGAGAAACCCTAAAAAACCTCAAACAAGCCCCATTAGAAATCCTAAAAATCCCCTAAAGTAACCCTAAAAACCCCCCATGAGAATCCCCAAAATGCCAAAAAATCCCCAAGAGAAACCCCAAAAACCCCATGAGAAATTCTCAACAAAACTCATTTAAAAACCATAAAAATCCCTACAAATCCCCTTAAGTAACCCTAAAAAACCCCGTGAGAAACCCTAAAAATGCCAAAAAACCCCATGAGAAAATTATGGGGTGGGAGAACCAAAAATCCTTTAAAAAACCCCACAAGAAACCCTAAAATGCCAAAAACCCCATGAGAAACCCCAAAAAACCTCAAACAAACCCCGTTAGAAATCCTAAAACTCCCCTAAAGTAACCCTAAAAAAACCCCAAGAGAAACCCTAAAAAAGCCAAAAAACCCCACGAGAAACCCCAAAAAACCTCAGCAGAAACCATAAAAAAAACCCCAAAAATCCCCCAAAATCCCGTGTGAAACCCTAAAAAGTCCCGTGAGAAATCCCAAAAAAACCCCAAAAATCCCCACGAGAAACCCCAAAAATCCCCAAGAGAAACCCGGAATAAACACCAAAAAAACCCCGTGAGAAACCCTAAAAAAAGCTCCAAAGAAACCCCATGAGAAACCCTAAAAATGCCAAAAAACCCCATGAGAAAATTATGGGGTGGGAGAACCAAAAATCCTTTAAAAAACCCCACAAGAAACCCTAAAAATGCCAAAAATCCCCATTGGAAACCCCAAAAACCCCGTGAGAAACCCTAAAAAACCTTAAAAAAACCCCATTAGAAACCCTAAAAAACAAAAAAAAACCCCATAAGAAAACCCAAAAATGCCCAAAAATCCCCATGAGAAATTCTAAAAAACCTCAAACAAACCCCGTTAGAAACCATCAAAATCCCTAAAAATCCCCTTAAGAAACCCTAAAACAACCCATGAGAAACCCTAAAAAAGCCAAAAATCCCCCGAGAAACCCCAAAAAACCTCAGCAGAAACCATAAAAAAAACCCCAAAAAATTCCCCAAAATCCCGTGTGAAACCCTAAAAAAGCCCGTGAGAAATCCCAAAAAAAAACCCCAAAAAATCCCCACGAGAAACCCCAAAAATCCCCAAGAGAAACCCGGAATAAACACCAAAAAATCCCCATTGGAAACCCTAAAAAAAGCTCCAAAGAAACCCCATTAGAAACCCTAAAAATGCCAAAAAACCCCATGAGAAAATTATGGGGTGGGAGAACCAAAAATCCTTTAAAAAACCCCACAAGAAACCCTAAAAATGCCAAAAAATCCCCATTGGAAACCCTAAAAACCTCAAACAAACCCCGTTAGAAACCATCAAAATCCCTAAAAATCCCCTTAAGAAACCCTAAAACAACCCATGAGAAACCCTAAAAAAGCCAAAACCCCACGAGAAACCCCAAAAACCTCAGCAGAAACCATAAAAAACCCCAAAAAAAAATCCCCCAAAATCCCGTGTGAAACCCTAAAAAAGCCCGTGAGAAATCCCAAAAAAACCCCAAAAAATCCCCACGAGAAACCCCAAAAATCCCCAAGAGAAACCCGGAATAAACACCAAAAAATCCCCGTGAGAAACCCTAAAAAAAGCTCCAAAAAATCCCCATGAGAAACCCTAAAAATGCCAAAAAACCCCATGAGAAAATTATGGGGTGGGAGAACCAAAAATCCTTTAAAACCCCACAAGAAACCCTAAAAATGCCAAAAACCCCATGAGAAACCCCAAAAAACCTCAAACAAACCCCATTAGAAATCCTAAAACTCCCCTAAAGTAACCCTAAAAAAACCCCATGAGAATCCCTAAAAAATGCCAAAAAACCCCAAGAGAAACCCCAAAAAACCCCATGAGAAATTCTCAACAAAACTCATTTAAAAACCATAAAAATCCCTACAAATCCCCTTAAGTAACCCTAAAAAACCCCGTGAGAAACCCTAAAAATGCCAAAAAACCCCAAGAGAAACCCCAAAAAACCTCAGCAGAAACCATAAAAAAAACCCCAAAAAATCCCCCAAAATCCCGTGTGAAACCCTAAAAAGTCCCGTGAGAAATCCAAAAAAACCCCAAAAATCCCCACGAGAAACCCCAAAATCCCCAAGAGAAACCCGGAATAAACACCAAAAAATCCCCGTGAGAAACCCTAAAAAAAGCTCCAAAAAATCCCCATTAGAAACCCTAAAAATGCCAAAAAACCCCATGAGAAAATTATGGGGTGGGAGAACCAAAAATCCTTTAAAAACCCCCACAAGAAACCCTAAAAATGCCAAAAATCCCCATTGGAAACCCCAAAAAACCCCGTGAGAAACCCTAAAAACCCTAAAAAAAAACCCCATTAGAAACCCTAAAAAAACAAACAAAAAAACCCCATAAGAAAACCCAAAAATGCCCAAAAATCCCCATGAGAAATTCTAAAAAACCTCAAACAAACCCCGTTAGAAACCATCAAAATCCCTAAAAATCCCCTTAAGAAACCCTGAAACAACCCATGAGAAACCCTAAAAAAGCCAAAAACCCCACGAGAAACCCCAAAAAACCTCAGCAGAAACCATAAAAAAAACCCCAAAAAATCCCCCAAAATCCCGTGTGAAACCCTAAAAAGTCCCGTGAGAAATCCCAAAAAAAACCCCAAAAAATCCCCACGAGAAACCCCAAAAATCCCCAAGAGAAATCCGGAATAAACACCAAAAAATCCCCATTGGAAACCCTAAAAAAAGCTCCAAAGAAACCCCATTAGAAACCCTAAAAATGCCAAAAAACCCCATGAGAAAATTATGGGGTGGGAGAACCAAAAATCCTTTAAAAAACCCCACAAGAAACCCTAAAAATGCCAAAAATCCCCATTGGAAACCCCAAAAATCCCCGTGAGAAACCCTAAAAACGCCAAAAATCCTCATTGGAAACCCTAAAAATCCCCGTGAGAATCCCTAAAAAAAAAGCTCCAAAAAATCCCCATTAGAAACCCTAAAAAAGCCAAAAAACCTCATGAGAAAATTATGGGGTGGGAAAACCAAAAATCCTTTAAAAAACCCCACAAGAAACCCTAAAAATGCCAAAAATCCCCATTGGAAACCCCAAAAATCCCCGTGAGAAACCCTAAAAACGCCAAAAATCCTCATTGGAAACCCTAAAAATCTCCAGGAGAAACCCTAAAAAACCCTAAAAAAAACCCCATTAGAAACCCTTAAAAAACAAACAAAAAATCCCCATAAGAAAACCCAAAAATGCCAAAAATCCCCATGAGAAACCCTAAAAATGCCAAAAAACCCCATGAGAAAATTATGGGGTGGGAGAACCAAAAATCCTTTAAAAAAACCCCACAAGAAACCCTAAAAATGCCCAAAACCCCATAAAAAACCCCAAAAAACCTCGTGAGAAACCCTAAAAATGCCAAAAAACCCCATTGGAAACCCTAAAAAACCCCGTGAGAAACCCTAAAAACCCCAAAAAAAAACCCCATTAGAAACCCTAAAAAAACAAACAAAAAAACCCCATAAGAAAACCCAAAAATGCCCAAAATCCCCATGAGAAATTCTAAAAAACCTCAAACAAACCCCGTTAGAAACCATCAAAATCCCTAAAAATCCCCTTAAGAAACCCTAAAACAACCCATGAGAAACCCTAAAAAAGCCAAAAACCCCACGAGAAACCCCAAAAACCTCAGCAGAAACCATAAAAAACCCCAAAAATCCCCAAAATCCCGTGTGAAACCCTAAAAAGTCCGTGAGAAATCCCAAAACCCAAAAAAATCCCCACGAGAAACCCCAAAAATCCCCAAGAGAAACCCGGAATAAACACCAAAAAACCCCGTGAGAAACCCTAAAAAAGCTCCAA
>NC_044572.1:151858964-151975198 GCF_901933205.1 Camarhynchus parvulus | reverse complement strand
AATATCCCAAAGTGACCCCAAAATATCCCAAAATTAACATAAAATATCCCAAATTAACCCCAAAATATCCCAAAGTGCCCCCAAAATATCCCAAATTAACCCCAAAATATCCCAAAGTGGCTCAGGTGTGTCACAGGACAGGTATGGGGGGAGCACGCTGATCCTGAGCTCACCCTGACCCCAAAATATCCCAAAGTGACCCCAAAATATCCCAAAATTAATCCAAAATATCCCAAAGTGACCCCAAAATATCCCAAAATTAACCCAAAATATCCCAAAATTAACCCAAAATATCCCAAAGTGACCCCAAAAATGAATCTGGCGCTTTAAAAAATCCCGAGCCTTACCTCACCCTGAAACCCCCAAAAATGACCCCAAAACGCCCCAAAATATCCCGAATGCACCCAAAACACGGCTCAGGCACCCCCAGAAAGCCCTGATCCCAAACTCCCCCTGAAACACCCAAACCACCCCAAATATCCCCAAATTACCCCAAAAAGGGTCCAGGCCTTCCTCAGGTGTACCCAGGTGTGCCCAGGTGCCCCCAGGTGTGCCCAGGTGTACCCAGGTGTGCCCAGGTGCCCTCAGGTGTGCCCAGGTGTGCCCAGCTGTATCCCAGGTGCCCCCAGGTGTACCCAGGTGTATCCCAAGTGTGTGCCCAGGTGCGCCCAGGTGCGCTCACCTGGCGGTTGAAGTACAGGAAGCCCTTGGGGCAGTTCAGACCCTCCCCCAGGTGTGCCCAGGTGTGCCCAGGTGCCTCCAGGTGTACCCAGGTGTGCCCAGGTGTGTGCCCAGGTGCCCTCAGGTGTGCCCAGGTGTGCCCAGCTGTATCCCAGGTGCCCCCAGGTGTACCCAGGTGTATCCCAGGTGTGTGCCCAGGTGCGCTCACCTGGTGGTTGAAGTACAAGAAGCCCTTGGGGCAGTTCAGACCCTCCCCCAGGTGTGCCCAGGTGCCCCCAGGTGTACCCAGGTGTGCCCAGGTGTGCCCAGGTGTGCCCAGGTGTATCCCAGGTGTGCCCAGGTGTGTGCCCAGGTGTGTACCCAGGTGCCCCCAGCTGTATCCCAGGTGCCCCCAGGTGTACCCATGTGTGCCCAGGTGTGCCCAGCTGTGCCCAGGTGCGCTCACCTGGCGGTTGAAGTACAGGAAGCCCTTGGGGCAGTTCAGACCCTCCCCCAGGTGTGCCCAGGTGTGTGCCCAGGTGCCCTCAGGTGTACCCAGGTGTATCCCAGGTGTGCCCAGGTGTATCCCAGGTGTGCCCAGGTGTACCCAGGTGTGCCCAGGTGTGCCCAGGTGCGTGCCCAGCAGTGCCCAGGTGTGCCCAGGTGTACCCAGGTGTACCCAGGTGCCCCCAGGTGTGCCCAGGTGATCCCAGGTGTGCCCAGGTGTGTACCCAGGTGCCCCCAGGTGCCCCCAGGTGTGCCCAGGTGCGCTCACCTGGCGGTTGAAGTACAGGAAGCCCTTGGGGCAGCGTGAGGGGGCTTAATGATCCGCGCGATGCCCATGGGGTGCGCCAGGCCCGGCCCGTCAGCAGCACCCAGTGCGGGGAGGGGCCGCAGATGAACACCTGGCACAGGTGAGGGACAGGTGAGGGACAGGTGAGGGACACCTGGGGACAGCTGGGAATGGGGACAGGGACCCCCGGGAACGGGGCACCCAGAGCCCGTCAGCAGCACCCAGTGCGGGGAGGGGCCGCAGATGAACACCTGGGACAGGTGAGGGACAGGTGAGGGACAGGTGAGGGACACCTGGGGACAGCTGGGAATGGGGACAGGGACCCCCGGGAATGGGGACAGGGACCCCCAGGGACCCCCGGGAATGGGGCACCCAGAGCCCGTCAGCAGCACCCAGTGTGGGGAGGGGCCGCAGGTGAACACCTGGGACAGGTGAGGGACAGGTGAGGGACAGGTGAGGGACACCTGGGACACTCAGTGACCCTCAGGAATGGGGACAGGGACCCCCAGGGACCCCCCAAGAAGCTCCCAGGGCAGGGAGGGGCCGCAGGTGAACACCTGGCACAGGTGAGGCACAGGCGGCAGTGGGGACAGATTGGGGGTCCCTCCCTGGTTTAGGGGTCCCACACCCCACAGGTTTGGGGTACCACACCCCAGATCTGAGGTCCCGGGTGGGTTTTGGGGTCCCTGGCGGGTTTTGGGGTCCCTGATGGGTTTTGGGGTCCCACTCTCCATAGGTTTGGGGTCTCACCCCCCAGATTTGGGGGTCTCTGATGGATTTTGGGGTCTCTGATGGATTTTGGGGTGCCTGTTGGGATTTGGGGTGCCCCCCGTGCCATTTTTGGGGTCCCTGGTGTGTTTTGGGGTCCCTGGTGGTTTTTGGGGTCCCTGGCAGGTTTTGGGGTCTCTCACCCCTGAGTAGCCATAGATGTCGTGGAAGGGCCGGATTTGGGGTTCCACCCCTCAGATTTGGGGTCCCTGATGGATTTTGGGGTCCCTGATGGGATTTGGGGTCCCTGTTGGTTTTTGGGGTCCCTGGCGGGTTTTGGGATCCCTGTTGGATTTTGGGGTTCCACCCCTCAGATTTGGGGTCCCTGTTGGGATTTGGGGTGCCCCCCGTGCCATTTTTGGGGTCCCTGGTGTGTTTTGGGGTCCCTGTTGGTTTTTGGGGTCCCTGATGGGATTTGGGGTCCCTGTTGGGTTTTGGGGTGCCCCCCGTGCCGTTTTCGGGGTCTCTCACCCCCGAGTAGCCGTGGAGATGTTGTGGAAGGGCCGGATTTGGGGTCCCTGGCGGGTTTTGGGATCCCTGTTGGATTTTGGGGTCCCACCCCTCAGATTTGGGGTCCCTGTTGGGATTTGGGGTCCCTGTTGGATTTTGGGGTCCCTGGCAGGTTTTGGGGTCCCTGTTGGTTTTTGGGGTCCCTGGTGGGTTTTGGGGTCCCTGGCAGGTTTTGGGGTCCCTGTTGGGATTTGGGGTGCCCCCCGTGCCATTTTTGGGGTCCCTGGTGTGTTTTGGGGTCCCTGTTGGTTTTTGGGGTCCCTGATGGGATTTGGGGTGCCTGTTGGGTTTTGGGGTCCCCCCCAATCCCGTTTTCGGGGTGTCTCACCCCCGAGTAGCCGTAGATGTTGTGGAAGGGCCGGATTTGGGGTCCCACCCCTCAGATTTGGGGTCCCTGGCTGGTTTTGGGGTCCCTGGCGGGTTTTGGGGTCCCTGGCATGTTTTGGGGTCCCTGATGGATTTTGGGGTCCCTGATGGGATTTGGGGTCCCTGTTGGTTTTTGGGGTCCCTGATGGGATTTGGGGTCCCTGTTGGGTTTTGGGGTCCCCCCCAATCCCGTTTTCCGGGTGTCTCACCCCCGAGTAGCCGTAGATGTCGTGGAAGGGCCGGATTTGGGGTCCCATCCCTCAGATTTGGGGGCCCTGTTGGATTTCGGGGTCCCTGTTGGATTTTGGGGTCCCTGGCAGGTTTTGGGGTCCCTGTTGGTTTTTGGGGTCCCTGGTGGGTTTTGGGGTCCCTGGCAGGTTTTGGGGTCGCTGCTGGGATTTGGGGTGCCCCCCGTGCCATTTTTGGGGTCCCTGGCGTGTTTTGGGGTCCCTGGCAGGTTTTGGGGTCTCTCACCCCTGAGTAGCCGTAGATGTTGTGGAAGGGCCGGATTTGGGGTTCCACCCCTCAGATTTGGGGTCCCTGTTGGGATTTGGGGTCCCTGTTGGGTTTTGGGGTCCCTGTTGGGATTTGGGGTCCCTGTTGGTTTTTGGGATCCCTGTTGGGTTTTGGGGTCCCTGGCGGGTTTTGGGGTCCCTGTTGGGTTTTGGGGTCCCTGGCGGGTTTTGGGGTCCCTGGCGGGTTTTGGGGTCCCTGGCAGGTTTTGGGGTCCCTGTTGGGATTTGGGGTCCCTGTTGGTTTTTGGGATCCCTGTTGGGATTTGGGGTCCCTGTTGGGTTTTGGGGTGCCCCCCAATCCCGTTTTCGGGGTGTCTCACCCCCGAGTAGCCGTAGATGTCGTGGAAGGGCCGGATTTGGGGTCCCATCCCTCAGATTTGGGGGCCCTGTTGGATTTCGGGGTCCCTGTTGGATTTTGGGGTCCCTGGCAGGTTTTGGGGTCCCTGTTGGTTTTTGGGGTCCCTGGTGGGTTTTGGGGTCCCTGGCAGGTTTTGGGGTCGCTGCTGGGATTTGGGGTGCCCCCCGTGCCATTTTTGGGGTCCCTGGTGTGTTTTGGGGTCCCTGTTGGGATTTGGGGTCCCAGGCAGGTTTTGGGATCCCTGTTGGGTTTTGGGGTCCCTGGCGGGTTTTGGGGTCCCTGGCAGGTTTTGGGGTCGCTGTTGGGATTTGGGGTGCCCCCCGTGCCATTTTTGGGGTCCCTGGTGTGTTTTGGGGTCCCTGGCGGGTTTTGGGGTCCCTGTTGGGATTTGGGGTCCCTGATGGGATTTGGGGTGCCTGCTGGGTTTTGGGGTCCCTGGCGTGTTTTGGGGTCCCTGGCGGGTTTTGGGGTCCCTGTTGGGTTTTGGGGTGCCCCCCAATCCCGTTTTCCGGGTGTCTCACCCCCGAGTAGCCGTAGATGTCGTGGAAGGGCCGGAAGCGCGCCACGCGGCCCCGGGGCCCCCCCGGCTCCTCGGGGGTCCCGCCCGGAGCCCCCCCGGGAGCCGCCCCCGGCCCCTCCGGCTTCTTCCGCGACGGCTTCGGCTTCTTCTCGCGGAAATTGATGCCGTGGGGCACCTGGGGGGCACGGACGGGGCGCTCGGGAACCCCAAAAACGCCCCCCAAATCCTCCCCAAACCTGCCCCAAATCCTCCCAAAAATTCACCCCAAGTCCCCCCCAAAATCCTCTCGAAAATTCACCCCAAATCCCCCCAAAATCGTCTTCAAATCTGCCCCAAATCCTCTCGAAAATTCTCCCCAAATCCTCCCCAAATCCCCCCAAAATCCTCTTCAAATCCATCCCCCAAAATCCTCCCCAAACCTGCCCCAAATCCTCCCAAAAATTCACCCCAAATCCTCCCCAAATCCCCCCCAAATCCTCTCGAAAATTCACCCCAAATCCCCCCCCAAAATCCTCTTCAAATCCATCCTCCGAAATCCTCCCCAAACCTGCCCCAAATCCTCTCAAAAATTCACCCCAAATCCCCCCAAAATCCTCCCTAAAATTCACCCCAAATCCCCCAAATCCTTCAAAATCTCCCCAAATCCTCTCAAAAATTCTCCCCAAATCCTCCCCAAAATCCTCTTCAAATCCATCCCCCCAAAATCCTCCCCAAACCTGCCCCAAATCCTCTCGAAAATTCACCCCAAATCCCCCCCAAAATCCTCCTGGAATCCACCAGAACCCCCCAAAACTCCTCCCTGAATCCCCCCAGAGCCCCTGAAAAATCCTCCCTAAATCCCCCCAAAATCCTCCCCAAATTCCCCCAAAAATCCTCCCAAAATCCTCCCCCCAGAGCCCCCAAAATCCCCCCAATCCCCCCAATTCCCCGGACCCCCGATTCCCCCAACCCCCAACCCCCCAAATCCCACCCAAATCCCCCAGTTCCTCCCTAAATTCCCCCAAAATTCCACCCAAATCCCAAATCTCCCGAAAATCCTCCCCCAAATCCTCCCCAAAATTCTCCCCAAATGCCTCCAGAGCCCTCCCAAATCCCCTAAAAGCCCCCAAAGGATTCCCCCAAATCTTCCCAAAATCCCCCAAATCCCCCAAATCCCGCCAAATCCCCCAAATCCCCCAAATCCCCCAAATCCCCCAAATCCGCTCTCACCTTGCGGAACCGACCCTTGAGGTTGCTCTGGCCCAGCTGGGAGTCGTGGGCAAACGCTCGTACAGGAGCAGCTCCTGCTCCACGTGCACCTGCAACCCCAAAAATGCACCTGGGACCCCCAAAAATCCATCCCAGGAATCCCTAAACCCATCCTGGAACCCCAAAAATCCACAAGGAACCCCAAAAATGCATCAGGGAAGCGCAAAAAACCATCCTGGAACCCAAAACTCCATCCCAGAACCCCCAAAATTCAAAGGAAGCCCAAAAATGCATCAGGGAACCCCAAAAATCCATCCCAGAGCCCCAAAAATCCACAAGGAACTCCAAAAATGCATTGGGGAACCCCAAAAAGCCATCCTGGAACCCCAAAGCCCTCGTACAGGAGCAGCTCCTGCTCCATGCGCACCTGGAACCCCAAAAATGGTCAGGGAACCACCAAAAATGCACCTGGGAACGCAAAACTCCATCCCAGGAATCCCTAAATCCATCCCAGAGCCCCAAAAATCCACAAGGAACCTTAAAAATCCATCCCAGAACCCCAAAAATTCAACTGCAAACCCCAAAATCCACCCCAAAATCCATCCCAGGAACCCCAAAGCCCAAAGCCCTCGTACAGGAGCAGCTCCTGCTCCTCGTGCACCTGCAACCCCAAAAATGGTCAGGGAACCCCAAAAAATCCATCCCAGGAATCCCTAAATCCATCCTGGAACCCAAAAATTCACAAGGAACTCCAGAAATCCATCTCAGAACCCCAAAAATACAGCTGAAAATACCAAAATCCACCCCAGAACCCCAAACCCCTCGTACAGGAGCAGCTCCTGCTCCTCGTGCACCTGCAACCCCAAAAATCCATCCCAGAACCCAAAACTCCATCCCAGGAATCCCTAAATCGATCCCAGAACCCCAAAAATCCACAAGGAAGCCCAAAAAATGCATCAGGGAAGCAAAAAATGCATCAGGGAACCCCAAAAATGCACCTGGGAACCCAAAAAATCCATCCCAGGAATCCCAAAAATCCATCCCAGAGCCCCAAAAATTCAACTACAAACCCAAAAATCCACCCCAAAATCCATCCCAGAACCCCAAAAATGCACCAGGGAACCCCCAAAATGCATCAGGGAACCCCAAAAAGCCATCCTGGAACCCCAAAGTCCTCGTACAGGAGCAGCTCCTGCTCCTCGTGCACCTGCAACCCCAAAAATGGTCAGGGAACCCCAAAAATCCACCCCAGAACCCCAAAAATCCACATGGAACACCAAAAATGCATCAGGGAACCCCAAAAACCATCCTGGAACCCCAAAAATCCACAAGGAACACCAAAAATGCATCAGGGAACCCCAAAAACCATCCTGGAACCCCAAACCCCTCGTACAGGAGCAGCTCCTGCTCCTCGTGCACCTGCAACCCCAAAAATGCACCTGGGACCCCAAAAATCCACCCCAGAATCCCAAAAATGCACCTGGGAACTCCAAAAATCCATTTGGGAATCCTACAAAGTGATCGCAGAGCCCCAAACCCCTTGGACAGGAGCACCAAAATGGGTCAGGGAACCCCAAAAATCCATCCCAGGAACCCCAGAAATCCACAAGGAACCCCAAAAATCCATCCCAGAACCCCAAAAATCCATCCCAGAACCCCAGAAATCCACCTAGGAACCCCAAAAATCCATCCCAGAACCCCAGAAATCCACCTGGGAACCCCAAAGCTCCACCTGGGAACCCCAAAAGTTCATCTCAGAACCCCAAAAATCCAACAAGGAACCCCAAAAACCCAGCCCAGAACCCGTCATAGAGGAGCAGCAAAGTGGGTCAGGGAACCCCAAAATCCATCCCAGAACCCCCAAAATTCAACTGGGATCCCAAATTCTCCCATCCCAGTGCCCACCCCAGTGCTCCCAGTACCCATCCCAGTGCTCCCAGTACCCCCAGTGCCCATCCCAATGTTCCCAGTGCTCCCAGTGCCCCCAGTGCCCATCCCAGTGCTCCCAGTGCCATTCCCAGTGCTCCCAGTGCCATTCCCAGTTCCCCCCAGCGCCATTCCCAGTTCCCCCCAGTCCCCCCAGCGCCATTCCCAGTTCCCCCCAGTGCCATTCCCAGTGCTCCCAGTGCCCATCCCAGTGCCATTCCCAGTGCCCATTCCCAGTGCCATTCCCAGTTCCCCCAGCGCCATTCCCAGTTCCCCCCAGTGCCATTCCCAGTTCCCCCAGCGCCATTCCCAGTGCCATTCCCAGTGCTCCCAGTGCCATTCCCAGTTCCCCCAGTGCCATTCCCAGTGCCATTCCCAGTGCTCCCAGCGCCATTCCCAGTGCCATTCCCAGTTCCCCCCAGCGCCATTCCCAGTTCCCCCAGCGCCATTCCCAGTTCCCCAGCGCCATTCCCAGTGCCCAATTCCCAGTGCTCCCAGTGCCATTCCCAGTTCCCCCAGCGCCATTCCCAGTTCCCCCCAGTGCTCCCAGCGCCATTCCCAGTTCCCCCAGCGCCATTCCCAGTTCCCCCCAGCGCCATTCCCAGTGCCATTCCCAGTGCCCCAGCGCCATTCCCAGTTCCCCCCAGCGCCATTCCCAGTTCCCCCAGCCTCCCGTTCCCAGCGCCATTCCCAGTCCCCCAGTGCTCCCAGCGCCATTCCCAGTTCCCCCCAGCGCCATTCCCAGTTCCCCCAGTGCCATTCCCAGTGCCGTTCCCAGTTCCCCCAGCGCCATTCCCAGTCCCCCCAGCGCCATTCCCAGTTCCCCCCAGCGCCATTCCCAGTTCCCCCAGCCATTCCCAGTTCCCCCAGCGCCATTCCCAGTTCCCCGCCCGCCATTCCCAGTCCCCCAGTGCCATTCCCAGTTCCCCAGCCATTCCCCGGCGCCATTCCCAGTGCCATTCCCAGTTCCCCCCAGCGCCGTTCCCAGTTCCCCAGCGCCATTCCCAGTTCCCCCAGCGCCATTCCCAGTTCCCCCCAGTTCCCCCAGCGCCATTCCCCGGCGCCATTCCCAGTGCCATTCCCAGTGCCCCCCGCCATTCCCAGTTCCCCCAGTGCCATTCCCAGCGCCATTCCCAGTTCCCCCAGCCGTTCCCAGTTCCCCAGTGCCATTCCCAGTGCTCCCAGTGCCCATCCCAGTTCCCCCCAGCGCCATTCCCAGTGCTCCCCCCCATTCCCAGTTCCCCAGTGCCATTCCCAGCGCCATTCCCAGTTCCCCCAGCGCCATTCCCAGTTCCCCAGCGCCATTCCCAGTTCCCCCAGTGCCCATCCCAGCGCCATTCCCAGCGCCATTCCCAGTGCTCCCAGTGCCATTCCCAGTTCCCCCAGTGCCATTCCCAGTTCCCCCCAGCGCCATTCCCAGTTCCCCCAGCGCCATTCCCAGTTCCCCCCAGCGCCATTCCCAGTTCCCCCAGTGCCATTCCCAGTTCCCCCAGCGCCATTCCCAGTTCCCCCAGCGCCATTCCCGGCGCCATTCCCAGTGCCATTCCCAGTTCCCCCAGCCCCGTTCCCAGTTCCCCAGCGCCATTCCCAGTTCCCCAGCCTCCCGTTCCCAGTTCCCCCAGTTCCCCCAGCGCCATTCCCAGTGCCATTCCCAGTGCCATTCCCAGTTCCCCCAGCGCCGTTCCCAGTTCCCCAGCGCCATTCCCAGTTCCCCAGTGCCGTTCCCAGGCTTCCCCAGTTCCCCAGCGCCATTCCCAGCGCCATTCCCAGTGCCATTCCCAGTTCCCCCAGCGCCATTCCCAGTTCCCCCAGTGCCATTCCCAGCGCCATTCCCAGTTCCCCCCGTTCCCGCTCCCCAGTGCCATTCCCAGTTCCCCAGCCATTCCCAGTTCCCCGCCATTCCCAGCGCCATTCCCAGTTCCCCAGCCGTTCCATTCCCCAGTGCCATTCCCAGTTCCCCCCAGCGCCGTTCCCAGTTCCCCCAGCGCCATTCCCAGTTCCCCCAGCGCCATTCCCAGTTCCCCCAGCGCCGTTCCCAGTACCAGCAGGAAGGGGCGGCTCTGCGCGCGGCCCAGCCCCAGCAGCAGCAGCTCCCGCACGTGCGGCAGCTCCCGCTCGCCCCGCTCGTCCTTGCGCGGCTCGGCCGGCGGCTGCCCGAAGGACGA
This sequence comes from Camarhynchus parvulus, assembly GCF_901933205.1. Lineage (NCBI taxonomy): Eukaryota > Metazoa > Chordata > Aves > Passeriformes > Thraupidae > Camarhynchus > Camarhynchus parvulus. The sequence goes on along the minus strand of NC_044572.1, from coordinate 151,965,429 downwards.
GTCCACCAGGACGCGCTGCCCCACCGGGAAGTTCTTCACCAGGAACACCAGGCGCCACTCGGGGACCTGGTAAATCTGGGGGGAAATGGGGAAAATGGGGAAAAATGGGAATTATGGGGTAAAAATGGGAATTATAGGGGAATAATGGGAATTTTAATGGGGATTGTGGAGGGAAACAAGGGGAAGTTCTTCACCAGGAACAGCAGGCGCCACTCGGGACCTGGTAAATCTGGGGGAAATGGGGAAAATGGGAAAAAATGGGGAAAAATGGGGTTAAAATGGGAATTATGGGGGAAAAATGGGAATTTTGGGGGCAAAATGGCAGGAAAACAAGGGAAGTTCTTCACCAGGAACAGCAGGCGCCACTGAGGGACCTGGGAGATATTGGGGGAAATGGGAAAAAAAATTGGGAAAAAATGGGGGAAAAATGGGAATTAAAATGGGAATTATGGGGGAAAAATGGGAATTATGGGGGAAAAATGGGAATTTTGGGGGCAAAATGGGGGAAAACAAGGGGAAGTTCTTCACCAGGAACAGCAGGAGCCACTGGGGACCTGGGAGAGCTGGGGGAAATGGGGAAAAATGGGGAAAAAATGGGGAAAAATGGGGAAAAATGGGAATTATGGGGTTAAAATGGGAATTATGGGGGGAAAAATGGGAATTTTAATGGGGATTGTGGAGGGAAACAAGGGGAAGTTCTTCACCAGGAACAGCAGGCGCCACTGAGGGACCTGGGAGATATTGGGGGAAATGGGAAAAATTGGGAGAAATTGGGAAAAATGGGAAAAAATGGGAATTATGGGGGAAAAGATGGGAATTATGGGGGAAAACTGGGAATTATGGGGAAAAAATGGGAATTTTGGGGGCAAAATGGGGGAAAACAAGGGGAAGTTCTTCACCAGGAACAGCAGGCGCCACTCGGGGACCTGGGAGAGCTGGGGAAAATGGGGAAAAATGGGGAAAAATGGGAGTGGGGGGAAAATGGGAATTATGGGGGAAAAAAGGGGAATGGGGAAAAATGGGAATTATGGGGTTAAAAATGGGAATTACGTGGGAAAAAATCTGAATTATGGGTGGAAAAGAGGGAATTGTGATGGGAAAACAATGGGGATTGTGGAGGGAAACGACGGGAAGTTCTTCACCAGGAACAGCAGGAGCCACTCGGGGACCTGGGAGAGCTGGGGGGAAAATGGGGAAAAATGGGAAAAAAAATGGGAAAGAATGGGAATTATGGGGGGAAAAATGGGAATTTTGATGGGAAAACAATGGGAATTCCAGAGGGAAAACAACGGGAAATCTGACGGGGAAAAGAAAGGGAATTGCAGCAGGAAAATGCCATTCCCAGTCCCTCCCAGTATCCCCAGTACTCCCAGTATCCCCAGTACCATTCCCAGTATTCCCAGTCCCTCCCAATCCCATTCCCAGTATCCCCAGTCCATCCCAGTCCATCCCAGTCCCCCAGTACCTCCATGTTGCCATTCTCCCGTTCCCAGTGCCATTCCCAGCATCCCCAGTACTCCCAGTATCCCCAGTGCCATTCCCAGTATCCCCAGTCCATCCCAGTATCCCCAGTCCATCCCAGTTTCCCAGTCCATCCCAGTATCCCCAGTCCATCCCAGTATCCCTCCATCCCAGTCCATCCCAGTCCATCCCAGTATCCCCAGTCCATCCCAGTATCCCCAGTCCATCCCAGTCCATCCCAGTCCATCCCAGTATCCCCAGTGCCATTCCCAGTCCATCCCAGTATCCCCAGTCCATCCCAGTCCATCCCAGTACCCAGTCCATCCCAGTCCATCCCAGTCCATCCCAGTACTCCCAGTCCCTCCCAGTCCATCCCAGTTTGTCCCAGTCCATCCCAGTATCCCCAGTACCATTCCCAGTCCATCCCAGTCCCTCCCAGTCCATCCCAGTATCCCCAGTCCATCCCAGTACTCCCAGTCCCTCCCAGTCCATCCCAGTATCCCCAGTCCATCCCAGTATCCCCAGTCCATCCCAGTCCATCCCAGTATCCCCAGTGCCATTCCCAGACCATCCCAGTATCCCCAGTCCATCCCAGTCCATCCCAGTCCATCCCAGTCCATCCCAGTCCCCCCAGTCCCCCCAGTACCTCCATGTTGCCGTTCTCGCGGGCCAGCACGCACCAGTGGGAGGGGTCAGGGCTCAGGGGGGGTTCTCTCGAGGGGCGCCGCCCGCCCCGCCGCTCCCGGCGGAACGCCTGGCGGCCCCCCCGAGTCCCCATAGAGCATCTCCTCCTCATCGTCAACGGAGCCGCTGCGGGGACACGGGGCACCTGGGATACACCTGGGGGCACCTGGGATACACCTGGGGGCACCTGGGGGCACCTGGGCACACCTGGGATACACCTGGGATACACCTGGGATACACCTGGGGGCACCTGGGATACACCTGGGATACACCTGGGCACACCTGGGGGCACCTGGGGGCACCTGGGCACACCTGGGATACACCTGGGATACACCTGGGATACACCTGGGAGACACCTGGGGGCACCTGGGATACACCTGGGATACACCTGGGATAGACCTGGGATAGACCTGGGATAGACCTGGGATACACCTGGGATACACCTGGGATAGACCTGGGCACACCTGGGATACCCCTGGGGGCACCTGGGGGCACCTGGGATAGACCTGGGATACACCTGGGGGCACCTGGGATAGACCTGGGATACACCTGGGATACACCTGGGATACACCTGGGGGCACCTGGGATACACCTGGGATACACCTGGGATAGACCTGGGATACACCTGGGATACACCTGGGGGCACCTGGGCACACCTGATTCACCTAACAACCCCCACCCTGGAGCATCTCCTCCTCCTCCACCCGAGCCACTGTGGGGAGAGGGCACACCTGGGGGCACCTGGGATACCCCTGGGATACACCTGGGCACACCTGGGATACACCTGGGATACACCTGGGATAGACCTGGGATACACCGGGGACACCTGGGGGCACCTGGGCACACCTGGGATACACCTGGGATACACCTGGGGGCACCTGGGATACACCTGGGATACATCTGGGCACACCTGGGATACACCTGGGATACACCTGGGATACACCTGGGATACACCTGGGGGCACCTGGGATACACCTGGGCACACCTGGGATACACCTGGGATACACCTGGGATACACCTGGGGGCACCTGGGATACACCTGGGATACATCTGGGCACACCTGGGATACACCTGGGATACACCTGGGATACACCTGGGATACACCTGGGATACACCTGGGATACACCTGGGCACACCTGGGATACACCTGGGATACACCTGGGATACACCTGGGGGCACCTGGGATACACCTGGGATACACCTGGGGTACACCTGGGGGCACCTGGGATACACCTGGGGGCACCTGGGATACACCTGGGATACACCTGGGCACACCTGGGATACACCTGGGGGCACCTGGGATACACCTGGGATACACCTGGGATACACCTGGGCACACCTGGGATACACCTGGGGGCACCTGGGATACACCTGGGATACACCTGGGATACACCTGGGGGCACCTGGGATACACCTGGGGCACCTGGGATACACCTGGGATACACCTGGGCACACCTGGGATACACCTGGGGGCACCTGGGCACACCTGGGATACACCTGGGATACACCTGGGATACACCTGGGGGCACCTGGGCACACCTGGATTCACCTAACAACCCCCAGTCCCCGGAGAGTATCTCCTCCTCATCGTCCACCGAGCCACTGTGGGGAGAGGGCACACCTGGGGGCACCTGGGATACCCCTGGGATACACCTGGGCACACCTGGGATACACCTGGGATACATCTGGGCACACCTGGGGGCACCTGGGATACACCTGGGATAGACCTGGGGGCACCTGGGATACACCTGGGATACACCTGGGATACACCTGGGCACACCTGGGGGCACCTGGGCACACCTGGGATACACCTGGGATACACCTGGGATAGACCTGGGGGCACCTGGGATACACCTGGGATAGACCTGGGATACACCTGGGATAGACCTGGGGGCACCTGGGATACACCTGGGATAGACCTGGGATACACCTGGGATAGACCTGGGGGCACCTGGGCACACCTGGATTCACCTAACAACCCCCCCAGTCCCCGTAGAGCATCTCCTCCTCATCGTCCACCGAGCCACTGTGGGGAGAGGGCACACCTGGGGGCACCTGGGATACCCCTGGGATACACCTGGGCACACCTGGGCACACCTGGGATACACCTGGGATACACCTGGGGGCACCTGGGATACACCTGGGATACATCTGGGCACACCTGGGGGCACCTGGGATACACCTGGGGGCACCTGGGATACACCTGGGATACACCTGGGATAGACCTGGGATACACCTGGGATACACCTGGGGGCACCTGGGATACACCTGGGAGAGACCTGGGATACACCTGGGATAGACCTGGGGGCACCTGGGCACACCTGGGATACACCTGGGATACACCTGGGATACACCTGGGGGCACCTGGGATACACCTGAGATACACCTGAGATACACCTGGGCGCAACTGAGAACATCCCTGGAGACACAACCGGGAACCACTGGAGATTGGGGACACCTGAGGACACCTGGAGACACCTGAGGACACCTAGGGACACCCTGGGGACATCTGGGGACACCTGGGCACACCTGGAGACACACCTGAGAACATCCCTGGAGACACAACTGGGAACACCTGGAGATTGGGGACACCTGGGGATGCCCTGGGGACACCTGGGCACACCTGGGCACACCTTGGTGACACCTGGGGACACCTGGTGACCGTGTGACCCACCTGAGGTCCTGGATGAGGGACATTGGGGACATGTGGGGGCCTCACTGGGGGCAGCATTGGCCGGTGGTGAACATTCCAGAAAGGTCCCGGTACAGGCACAGCGCGGTCACCCGCGAGGGCTGCTGGGACATGGGGACATCACTGGGGACATCACTGGGGACATGGGGACATTGGGGACATCACTGGGGATATCACTGGGGACACTGGGGACATCACTGGGGACATGGGGACATTCCGGAAAGGTCCCAGTACAGGCACAGCACTGTCACCCGCGAGGGCTGCACGGACATGGGGACATTGGGGACATTGGGGACATCACTGGGGACATACTGGGGACATTGGGGACACTGGGGACACTCAGGGGACATGGGGACATTGGGGACATCACTGGGGACATCACTGGGGACATCACTGGGGACATTGGGGACATTGGGGACATCACTGGGGACATCACTGGGGACATCACTGGGGAGACTGGGGACATCACTGGGGACATCATTGGGGACATCACTGGGGACATCACTGGGGACATTTGGGGCTTCCCGGAACACCTGGCGTCTGTGCCACATGGCTGCAGGGACACTGGGGACATTGGGGACACTGGGGACATCACTGGGGAGACTGGGGACATCACTGGGGACATCACTGGGGACATACTGGGGACATCACTGGGGACATTGGGGACATTCCGGAAAGGTCCCGGAACAGGCACAGCGCTGTCACCCACGAGGGCTGCGGGGACATGGGGACATCACTGGGGACATGGGGACACTGGGGACACTGGGGACATCATTGGGGACATTGGGGACATTCCGAAAGGCCCGGAACAGGCATTGGTGACATCCCAGAGGGCGCAGGGACATGGGGACATCACTGGGGACATCACTGGGGACATCAGTGGGGACATTCGAAAGGGGACATTGGGGACAGCACCGGTCACCAGGACACTAGGGCCGGGGACATGGGGACATTGGGGACATCACTGGGGACACTGGGGACATCACTGGGGACATCAATGGGGACATTGCGGAAAGGTCCCGGTAGAGGCACAGCGCGGTCACCCGCGAGGGCTGCGGGGACATGGGGACACTGGGGACATCACTGGGGACATCACTGGGGACATTGGGGACATCACTGGGGACATCAGTGGGGACATTGGGGACATCACTGGGGACACTGGGGACGTTCTGGAAAGGTCCTGGTACAGGCACAGCGGGGTCACCCGGGAGGGCTGTGGGGGACAGCATTGGGGACATTGGGGACATTGGGGGGACATTGGAGACATTAGGGGACATTGGGGGGACATTGGGGACATTGGGGACATGGGGGACATGGGGGACATTGGGGGGACATTGGGGGACATTGGGGACATCCCAGCACAGGCCCAGTGCTGTCACCCATGGTATGGCTGCCACGGGGACATTGGTGACACTCACATGTGACACGTGGTGACGTGAGGAGGGCCAGGCAGGGTTGGGGACAGTCAGGGATGGTTGGGAAGGCTTGGGGACACAGGTGACACAGTGACACTCACGTGTGACACGGGAGGCCGCAGCAGCACCAGGCAGGGTTAGGAAGGGTTGGGGACACTGGGGACAATTGAGGAGGTTTGGGGACACAGGTGACACTCACGTGTGACACGGGCGGCCGCAGCAGGGCGCCAGGCAGGGTTAGGAACGGTTGGGGACAGTTGGGGACACAGGTGACACTCACGTGTGACACTGGGGCCAGCACGGGGGCCAGGCAGGGGGAAGGCTTGGGGACAGTTGGGGACACAGTGACACTCACGTAGACACGGGCGGTCGCAGCAGGGGCCAGCAGGGTAGGAAGGGTTGGGGACAGTTGGGGACACAGGTGACACTCAGTGGGGACACGGGAGGCGCAGCAGGGCCAGGCAGGGTTAGGAAGGCTTGGGGACAGTTGGGGACACAGTGACACTCACGTGTGACCGGGCGGCGCGGGGCAGCAGGGCCAGGCAGGGTTAGGAAGGGTTGGGGACACTGGGGACAATTGAGGAGGTTTGGGGACACAGTGACACTCACGTGGGACACGGGGGACAGGGGGGGACATGCGGGGCCAGGCAGGGTTAGGGAAGGCTTGGGGACAGTTGGGGACACAGTGACACTCACGTGTGACACGGGGAGGGCGTGGTGCAGGCGGGGCCAGGCAGGGTTAGGAAGGGCTGGGGACAGTTGGGGACACAGTGACACTCACGTGTGACACGGGCGGCCGCAGCAGGGCCAGGCAGGGTTAGGAAGGGTTGGGGACAGTTGGGGACACAGGTGACACTCACGTGTGACACGGGAGGCCGCAGCAGGGCCAGGCAGGGTTAGCAAGGCTTGGGGACAGTTGGGGACACAGTGACACTCACGTGTGACACGGGCGGCCGCAGCAGGGCCAGGCAGGGTTAGGAAGGGTTGGGGACACTGGGGACAATTGAGGAGGTTTGGGGACACAGTGACACTCACGTGACACGGGCGGCCGCAGCAGGGCCAGGCAGGGTTAGGAAGGGCTGGGGACATAGGTGACACAGTGACACTCACGTGTGACACGGGCGGCCGCAGCAGGGCCAGGCAGGGTTAGCAAGGCTTGGGGACAGTTGGGGACACAGGTGACACTCACGTGTGACACGGGCGGCCGCAGCAGGGCCAGGCAGGGTTGGGAAGGGCTGGGGACACTGGGGACACAGTGACACTCACGTGTGACACGGGCGGCCGCAGCAGGGCCAGGCGCGGGGCGCGGCCGCCGTAGGTGTCGCCCTTGAGGGTGAAGGTGGCCAGGTGGCCGTCGGCGCTGAGCAGGACCCCGAAGGGATCGGCCACGGCGCAGTGCACGATGGGGGAGCCCAGATCCACGGGGACAAAGTGCAGCTGCGTCACTGAGGGGACAGCAGTGTCACAGCAGTGTCACAGCAGTGTCACAGCAGTGTCACATTGTCACAGCAGTGTCACATTGTCACAGTCTCCTGTGTGACCCCAGATCCATGGGGACAAAGTGCAGCTGGGTCACTGTAAGGGGACAGCAGTGTCACAGCAGTGTCACAGCAGTGTCACAGCAGTGTCACAGCAGTGTCACATTGTACGCTGTGGGACCCCAGATCCACGGGGACAAAGTGCAGCTGCGTCACTGTGAGGGGACAGCAGTGTCACAGCAGTGTCACATTGTCACAGCAGTGTCACATTGTCACAGCAGTGTCACAGCAGTGTCACAGTGCATGTGGGTCACATCAAGGACAATGTGCAGCAGCGTCACATTGTGGACAGCAGTGTCACAGCAGTGTCACAGCAGTGTCACATTGTCACAGCAGTGTCACAGCAGTGTCACAGTGCGATGGGGGAGCCCAGATCCGCGGGGACAAAGTGCAGCTGCGTCACTGTGGGGGGACAGCAGTGTCACAGCAGTGTCACAGCAGTGTCACATTGTCACAGCAGTGTCACATTGTCACAGCAGTGTCACAGCAGTGTCACATTGTCACAGCAGTGTCACATTGTCACAGCAGTGTCACAGCAGTGTCACAATGTCACAGCAGTGTCACATGCACCCCTGGGTGACCCCAGATCCACGGGGACAAAGTGCAGCTGCGTCACTGTGAGGGGACAGCAGTGTCACATTGTCACAGCAGTGTCACAGCAGTGTCACATTGTCACAGCAGTGTCACATTGTCACAGCAGTGTCACACCCCCTGTGTGACCCCAAAGCGCAGGTGTGAGGGGACAGCAGTGTCACAGCAGTGTCACAGCAATGTCACCCCCAGGGTCACCCTGTGTCACTGCAGGGGACACAATGTCACCTCAGGGCCACCTGTGTCACCCGCAATGTCACCTCATTGTCACTTCAGCAGCGGGAATCCCCCAGTGTCACCCCCAGGGTCACCTGCCGCTGTCACCTGTCACTCTCCAGCTCTGGAGCTCTGCCCCAGGTGTGTCCCAGGTGTGTCCCAGGTGTGACCCCAGGTGTGTCCCAGGTGTGTCCCAAGGTGTGTCCCTGTCCTCAGGTGTCCCCAGCTGTGTCCCTGCCCGAGGTGTGTCCCAGGTGTGTCCCAGGTGTGTCCCCAGGTGTGTCCCTGTCCCCAGGTGTCCCCAGGTGTCCCAGGTGTGTCCCAGGTGTGTCCCCAGGTGTCCCCAGGTGTGTCCCAGGTGTGTCCCCAGGTGTCCCCAGGTGTGTCACTCACCGCCCTGCAGCAGCCGCAGCCCCAGTGGTGACACCTGCACGATGAACTGGCCCTGGCCCAGGTGTGTCCCTGGTGTGTCCCTGTCCCCAGGTGTGTCCCCAGGTGTCCCAGGTGTGTCCCTGGTGTGTCCCTGTCCCCAGGTGTGTCCCCAGGTGTCCCCAGGTGTGTCACTCACCGCCCTGCAGCAGCCGCAGCCCCAGTGGTGACACCTGCACGATGAACTGGCCCTGGCCCCAGGTGTCCCCAGGTGTGTCCCCAGGTGTGTCCCCAGGTGTCCCCAGGTGTGTCACTCACCGCCCTGCAGCAGCCGCAGCCCCAGTGGTGACACCTGCACGATGAACTGGCCCCAGGTTCCCAGGTGTGTCCCCAGGTGTGTCCCAGGTGTCCCCAGGTGTGTCCCCTGCGCAGCCGCCCCAGTGGTGACACGCAGGTGAACTGGCCCTGGCCCAGGTTCCCCAGGTGTCTCCGTCGGGCCCTGCGCGCCGCAGCCCCAGTGGTGACACCTGCAGGATCTACTGGCCCCTGCCAGGATCTCGGGGACATCAGGGACATTGGGGACATCAGGCATCGGGGACATAAGGGCAGTCCAGCCCAGGATATCGGGGCCCGTCTGCAGGATCTGGGGACATCGGGGACATCAGGGGACATCAGGGACATCAGGGGACATCAGGGACATCGGGGACACTGGGGACATCGGACATAGGGACATAGGACACGGGCACGCATCGGACACGGGAATCGGACATCGGGGACATGGGGACATAGGGACATCAGGGGACATCGGGGACATGAAACAGAAAAGGAACAGAAGGGAACAAGGAACGGGGACACGGGATGACAGACACAGGGACATGGGGACAAATGGGACATCGGGGACATCGGGGACATCAGGGACATCGGGGACATCGGGGACATCAGGGACACTGGGGACACTGGGGACACTGGGGACATGGCACCCACAGAGCCACCGGAACACAGGATGTCCCAATGACCCCGTGATGTCCCCAGTCAATGTCCCCTCACCATGGTGGAGTCCTCGCGGCTCAGGATGAGGAACCCCTGTCCCCATGATGTCCCCATGATGTCCCCATGATGTCCCATGATGTCCCCAATGTCCCCTCACCATGGTGGAGTCCTCGCGGCTCAGGAACGCCTGTCCCCATGATGTCCCCAGAATGTCCCCATCATGTCCCCAGGATGTCCCCATGATGTCCCCAGTCAATGTCCCCATGATGTCCCCAGTCAATGTCCCCATGATGTCCCCATGATGTCCCCAATGTCCCCTCACCATGGTGGAGTCCTCGCGGCTCAGGAACCCCTGTCCCCATGATGTCCCCATGATGTCCCCATGATGTCCCATGATGTCCCCAATGTCCCCTCACCATGGTGGAGTCCTCGCGGCTCAGGATGAGGAACCCCTGTCCCCATGATGTCCCCAGATGCCCCAAGTCCCCAGGATTCCCATGATGTCCCCAGTCAATGTCCCCATGATGTCCCCATGATGTCCCCAATGTCCCCTCACCATGGTGGAGTCCTCGCGGCTCAGGAACCCCTGAACCCATGATGTCCCCATGATGTCCCATGATGTCCCCAATGTCCCTCACCCCATGATGTCCCCATGATGTCCCATGATGTCCCATGATGTCCCCATGATGTCCCATGATGTCCCCAATGTCCCCTCACCATGGTGGAGTCCTCGCGGCTCAGGATGAGGAAGCTGTGACGTTCCCCGTCCTCCTCAGAAGTTTCCGGCGCCGCCGGCGCCGCCTCGGGCTCCGCGCTCGTCCCCGGGGCCACCTCGGGCTGTGGGGACAGAGCCTCGCTGGGGACAGGGGACACGGACACAAAGAACGGGGGGACACGGGACCAGGGGACACTGGGGGACACTGGGACACAGGGACACAGAGATGGGGACACGACACGGGGACGGGGGGGACAGAAGGACATGGGGACACAGGGGACATGGGGAGGGGGGACAGAAGGACATGGGGACACAGGGGACATGGGGGGACAGAGGGAACATGGGGACAGGGGGACATGGGGACACAGGGGACATGGGGAGGGGGGACAGAAGGACATGGGGACACAGGGACATGGGGACACAGGGGACATGGGGGGACAGAAGGACATGGGGACACAGGGGACATGGGGACACAGGGGACATAGGGAGGGGGGACAGAAGGACGTGGGGCACAGTGGGGGACAGAAGGACGTGGGGACACGGGACATGGGGACACAGGGGACATGGGGAGGGGGGACAGAACGACACGGGGGGACAGATGGACATGGAGGATGATACAGGGACACAGTGACACAGAGGGGTGACACAGGGACACAGGTGACACAGGGGGGTGACATGGGGACATGAGGGGACACAGTGACACAGGAGGGTGACACAGGGACACAGGTGACACAGCAATGTGACACAGTGACACAGGGTGTGACACAGGGGGTGACACAGGTGACACGGTGACACAAACCCACCTGTTCCCGCGGGGAGGGCGCGGTGACCGTCCACATGTCGTAACAGCCGGGCAGCTCGAAGGTGGTGACAACCTGGGGCCGGATGCTGCGCTGGGGACACCGACAGGGGACAGCCATGGGGACAGCTGTCACAGGGACAGCTGTCACAGGGACAGCCATGGGGACAGCCATGGGGACAGGGACAGCCATGGGGACAGCTGTCACAGGGACAGCCATGGGGACAGGGACAGCCATGGGGACAGGGCAGGGATGGGGACAAGGACAGCCATGGGGACTGGGGACAGCCATGGGGACAGCCATGGGGACAGCCATGGGGACAGGGACAGCCATGGGGACTGGGGACAGCCATGGGGACAGGGACTGGGGACAGCCATGGGGACAGCCATGGGGACAGCCATGGGGACAGGGAAAAATGGGGACAGCCATGGGGACAGGGATAGCCATGGGGACAGCTCAGGGACAGCCATGGGGGACAGGGACAGCCATGGGGACAGCCATGGGGACAGCTGTCACAGGGCAGGGATGGGGACAGGGGACAGCCATGGGGACTGGGGACAGCCATGGGGACAGGGACTGGGGACAGCCATGGGGACAGCCATGGGGACAGCTGTCACAGGGACAGCCATGGGGACAGGGGACAGCCATGGGGACAGCCATGGGGACAGGGATGGGGACAGGGATGGGGACACCGACAGGGGACAGCCATGGGGACAGCTGTCACAGGGACAGCTGTCACAGGGACAGCCATGGGGACAGCCATGGGGACAGGGACAGCCATGGGGACTGGGGACAGCCATGGGGACAGCCATGGGGACAGCTGTCACAGGGCAGGGATGGGGACAGGGGACAGCCATGGGGACAGGGACAGCCATGGGGACTGGGGACAGCCATGGGGACAGCTGTCACAGGGCAGGGATGGGGACAGGGACAGCCATGGGGACAGGGGACAGGGACAGGAGACAGGAGTCGAGAGGGCAGGGATGGGGACAAGGACAAGGGATGGGGACAAGGATGAGGACAGGGGACAGGGGACAGGGACAGGGGACAGGGACGGGATGGGGACAGGCAAAGGCATCAGGGGTCAGGGGACAGGCAAAGGCATCAGGGGTCAGGGACAGGGTCAGGGACAGGGACGGGGACAGAGACAGGGACAGGGACAGGGATGGGGACAGGGACAGGGACAGGGACAGGGATGGGGACAGGGACAGGGGTCAGGCATGGGGACAGGGACAGGGACAGGGGACAGGGACAGAGACAGGGGACAGGGACAGGGGACAGGGACAGGGACAGAGACAGGGACAGGGATGGGGACAGGGACAGGGACAGGGACAGGGGTCAGGGGTCAGGGGTCAGGGGTCAGGGGACAGGGACAGGCGACAGGGACAGGGATGGGGACAGGGATGGGGACAGGGACAGGGACAGGGACAGGGACAGGGATGGGGACAGGGACAGGGGACAGGGACAGGGACAGGAGGGACAGGATGGGGACAGGACAGGGACAGGACAGGGGTCAGGGGTCAGGGGTCAGGGGCAGGGACAGGGACAGGGACAGGGATGGGGACAGGGATGGGGACAGGGGACAGGGACAGGGGACAGGGGACAGTTTTCAGCTCTATGGGATGAACCCCAAAGACGTTTGGGGTGTCCCTGGGGGTTTTGGGGGGTGCCCCAGAGGTTTGGGGTGTACCCCATGGATTTTGGGGTGTCCCTGGGGGGTACAGGCGGTTTTTGGGGTTTTTGGGGTGTCCCTGGGGGTACAGGCATTTTTTGGGGTGTCCCTGGGGTTACAGGCGGTTTTGGGGTTTTGGGGTGTCCCTGGGGTACAGGCAGTTTTGGGGTTCCCTGGGGTACAGGCGTTTTGGGGTTTTGGGGTGTCCTGGGGGTACAGGCGTTTTTGGGGGGTACAGGCAGTTTTGGGGTTTTTGGGGTGTCCCTGGGGGTACAGGCGGTTTTTGGGGGTACAGGCAGTTTTGGGGTTTTTGGGGTGTCCCTGGGGGGTACAGGCAGTTTTTGGGGTGTCCCTGGGGGGTACAGGCAGTTTTGGGGTGTTTGGGGTGTCCCTAGGGGGTACGGCGGTTTTGGGGTTTTGGGGTGTCCCTGGGGGTACAGGCGGTTTTGGGGTGTCCCTGGGGGGGTACAGGCGGTTTTTGGGGGTTTTGGGGTGTCCCTGGGGGGTACAGGCGCTCCCCAGACTTTGGGGTCACCCTGGTTCACCCCAGCCCTGCTCTGGCACCGGGATCGGCCCCCGGCCCCGCCGAACGGGGCCCAGAGGTGGGGGGGTTTGGGGTTTTTGGGGTTCAGGGGGGGGGTGTGGGGTTTTGGGGTCCAGGGGGGGTTTGGGGTTTGTGGGGTTCAGGGGGGTTTGGGGTTTGTGGGGTTCAGGGGGTTTGTGGGGTTCAGGGGGTTTGGGGTTTGTGGGGTTCAGGGGGGGTTTGGGGTTTTTGGGGTTCAGGGGGGGTTTGGGGGGTCCAGGGGGGTTTGGGGTTTTGGGGTTCAGGGGGGTTTGGGGTTTGTGGGGTTCAGGGGGTTTGGGGTTTGTGGGGTTCGGGGGGGTTTGGGGTCCAGGGGGATTTTGGGGTTTTTGCGGTTCAGGGGGGGTGTGGGGGTTTTGGGGTTTTTGGGGTTCAGGGGGGGTTTGTAGGGTCCAGGGGGGTTTTGGGGTTTGTGGGGTTCAGGGGGGTTCTGGGTTTTTGGCATTTTTGGGGTTCAGGGAGTTTGTGGGCTTTGGGGGGGTTTTGGGGTTTTTGGCATTTTTGGGGTCCAGGGGGGTTTAGGGTTTTTGGGGTCCCAGGGCTGGTTTTGGGGTGTGTTTGGGGTTTTTGGGGTCCCAGGGCTGGTTTTGAGGTCAGGTTTGGGGTTTTTGGGGTCCCAGGGCTGTTTTTGGGGTTTGGGGCAGTTTTTGGGGTGGTTTTTAGGGGTTTTGGGGTTTGGGGCTGTTTTTGGGGTGGTTTTTAGGGTTTTGGGGGTCGGGGCAGTTTTGGGGTGGTTTTTAGGGGTTTTGGGGGTCGGGGCAGTTTTTGGGGTGGTTTTTAGGGGTTTTGGGGTTTGGGGCTGTTTTTGGGGTTTGGGGCTGTTTTTGGGGTGGTTTTTAGGGTTTTTGGGGTTTGGGGCAGTTTTTGGGGTGGTTTTAGGGGTTTTGGGGTTTGGGGCTGGTTTTGGGGTGGTTTTTAGGGGTTTTGGGGTACCTGCAGCACGGTCAGGGCCCCGTTCTTGCCGTACCCCGAGCACAGGACGATCTCCAGGTCGGGCTCGGGGCTGTTCTGGAACTGCAGAGAGACAGCGGGGTCAGTGTGGGGTCAGTGTGGGGTCAGGGGTCAGTGTGGGGTCAGTGTGGGGTCAGGGGTCAGTGTGGGGTCAGGTATAGGGTCAGGTATAGGGTCAGGTGTGGGGTCAGGTATGGGGTCAGGTGTGGGGTCAGGGTTTGGGGTCATTTGGGGTCAGGTGTGGGGTCAGGTGTGGGGTCAGGGGTCAGGGTTTGGGGTCAGGGTTTGGGGTCATTTGGGGTCAGGTTTGGGGTACATTTTGGGTTTTGGGTCACTCAGTTGGGCTGGGTTTTAGGGCACGTTTTGGGGCACATTTTGGGGCACATTTTGGGGTTGTTGGGGCACATTTTGGGGTATTTAGGGTACATTTTGGGGCACATTTTGGGGCACATTTTGGGGCACATTTTGGGGTACATTTTGGGGCACATTTTGGGGCACATTTTGGGGTTGTTGGGGGCACATTTTGGGGCACATTTTGGGGTGGATTTTGGGGTACATTTTGGGGCACATTGTGGGGTATTTAGGGTGGATTTAGGGGTACATTTTGGGGCACATTTTGGGGTTTTTGGGGCACATTTTGGGGCACATTGTGGGGTTTTTGGGGCACATTTTGGGGCACATTTTGGGGCACATTTTGGGGCACATTGTGGGGTTTTTGGGGCACATTTTGGGGCACATTTTGGGGCACATTTTGGGGTGGATTTTGGGGTTTTTGGGGCACATTTTGGGGCACATTTTGGGGTTTTTGGGGCACATTTTGGGGTTCCCCCCTCACCTCCTCGGACAGGAAGGCCGGCTCCCCCATGGCGGCGTTGGCGCAGGGCCCGATGTTGAGGATGCTGTCACACACCTGGCACGGGGACACACAGGGACACACGGGTGACACACGGGTGATACGGAGGTGACAGTGACACACGGGTGACACGGGGGACACACAGGTGACAGTGACACACGGGTGACACAGGTGACACACAGGTGACAGGGGTGACAGGGAGGTGACACAGGTGACAGGGAGGTGACACAGGTGACACACAGGTGACAGTGACAGTACCTTGAAGGAGTAGGTGGCCAGCTGGGTGTGACAGGGAGGTGACACAGGTGACACAGGTGACACACAGGTGACAGGGAGGTGACACAGGTGACACACAGGTGACACACAGGTGACACCCAGGTGACAGTGACAGTACCTCGAAGGAGTAGGTGGCCAGCTGGGTGTGACAGGGAGGTGACACACAGGTGACACAGGTGATGGGGTGACAGGGAGGTGACACAGGTGACACAGGTGACACACAGGTGACAGGGAGGTGACACAGGTGACACACAGGTGACACACAGGTGACACCCAGGTCACAGTGACAGTACCTCGAAGGAGTAGGTGGCCAGCTGGGTGTGACAGGGAGGTGACACACAGGTGACACAGGTGACACAGGTGACAGGGAGGTGACACAGGTGACACCCAGGTGACAGTGACAGTACCTCGAAGGAGTAGGTGGCCAGCTGTGTCCCGCCCGGCGGTACACCTCGTCACCACGTCTCACCCCACCCACTGTCACCCTGAGCCTTGCCCAGTGTCACCCCTGTCACCCACTGTACGCACACCCAGTGTCACCCAGTGTCACCGAAATGTCACCCTGTCACCCTGTCACCCAGTGTCACCCGGTGTCACCCACTGTCACCCACTGTCACCCAGTGTCACCCAGTGTCACCCGGTGTCACCCACTGTCACCCAGTGTCACCCAGTGTCACCCAGTGTCACCGGGTGTCACCCACTGTCACCCAGTGTCACCCAGTGTCACCCAGTGTCACCCAGTGTCACCCACTGTCACCCAGTGTCACCCACTGTCACCCAGTGTCACCCAGTGTCACCCACTGTCACCCAGTGTCACCCAGTGTCACCCAGTGTCACCCACTGTCACCCACTGTCACCCATTGTCACCCAGTGTCACCCACTGTCACCCACTGTCACCCAGTGTCACCCAGTGTCACCCACGGTGTCACCCACTGTCACCCAGTGTCACCGAGTGTCACCCAGTGTCACCTACTGTCACCCACTGTCACCCATTGTCACCCAGTGTCACCCACTGTCACCCACTGTCACCCAGTGTCACCCAGTGTCACTGAGTGTCACTGAGTGTCACCCAGTGTCACCCATTGTCACCCGGTGTCACCCGGTGTCACCCATTGTCACCCACTGTCACCCACTGTCACCCATTGTCACCCATTGTCACCCAGTGTCACCCAGTGTCACCCACTGTCACCCACTGTCACCCACTGTCACCCACTGTCACCCATTGTCACCCACTGTCACCCACTGTCACCCACTGTCACCCACTGTCACCCATTGTCACCCAGTGTCACCGAGTGTCACCCAGTGTCACCCACTGTCACCCACTGTCACCCACTGTCACCCATTGTCACCCAGTATCACCCAGTGTCACCCAGTGTCACCCACTGTCACCCAGTGTCACCCATTGTCACCCAGTGTCACCGAGTGTCACCTATTGTCACCCACTGTCACCCACTGTCACCCACTGTCACCCAGTGTCACCGAGTGTCACCTATTGTCACCCACTGTCACCCACTGTCACCCACTGTCACCCCTGTGGCACAGGGACACACCTGTGTCCCTGTCACCCACAGGGGAGAGGGACGCACCTGTCACCTACTGCCACCCACTGCAGTCACTGCCACCCTGTGTCACCCCCTGCCAGCCCTGGTGTCACCCCTGTCACTGCCACCCCTCGCTGCAGGGACCCAGTGTCCCCAGGTGTCCCCAGGTGTCCCCTCTGTCACTTTGTCACTCCTCAGGTGACTGGGAGATGTCCCCAGGTGTGCTCAGCTGTGTCCCAGGTGTCCCCAGATGTCCCTCAGGTGCCCCCTAGGTATCCCCACTGTCCCCAGCTGTGTTCCAGGTGTGCCCCCAGTGTCCCCAAATGTCCCCCAGGTGTCCCCGAGGAGTCCCCAGTCTCCCCCAGGCGTCTCCAGATGTGCTCAGGTGTCCCCACGTGTCCCCAAGGAAGTCCCCAGTATCCCCCGGGTGTCCCCAAAGCTGTCCCCAGGTGTCCCCAAGGATGTTCCCAAGTGTCCCCAGGTGTCCCCAAGGATGTCCCCAGATGTCCCCCAGGTGTGTCCCCAGGTGTCCCCAAGGATGTCCCCAAGTGTCCCCAGGTGTCCCCAGGTGTCCCCCCAGGGGTCCCCAGGTGTCCCCAAGTGTCCCCAGATGTCCCCAGGTGTCCCCAGGTGTCCCCAAGTGTCCCCAGGTGTCCCCAGGTGTCCCCACCTGCCCACGGCCCCGATGGCTCCGAGCGTTTCTTCTTCACCGGGGGCTCCTCCTGGGGGGAACAGGGACGGCTTTGGGGTCCCCAGGTAAATTTTGGGGTCCCCAGGGGTGATTTGGGGTGCCCAGGTGAATTTCAGGATGCCCAGGTGAGTTTTGGGGTGCCCAGGTGAGTTTTGGGATCCCCAGGTGATTTTTGGGGTGCCCAGGTGCATTTCAGGGTGCCCAGGTGAGTTTTGGGATCCCCGTGTGAATTTTGGGGTGCCCAGGTGAGTTTTGGGGATCCCCAGGTGATTTTTGGGGTGCCCAGGTGTGCTTTGGGCTCTCACCTGTCTGTCAGGTCCCTCCTTGCCCCTCTGGCTCTGGGATGGGGATTTCTGGGTCCCAGGGTGAATTTTGGGGATCCCCAGGTGAGTTTTGGAATCCCCGTGTGAGTTTTGGGGTGCCCAGGTGAGTTTTGGGTACCCCCAGGTGAGTTTTGGGTACCCCCAGGTGATTTTTGGGGTGCCCAGGTGAGTTTTGGGGTGCCCAGGTGTGCTTTGGGCTCTCACCTGTCTGTCCGGCCCCTCCTTGCCCGCCCCGGCCGGCGGCTCCTGCAGCTTCTCCGTGTACCTGAGCAGGAGGGAGTTCCCCAGACGGGACCCCAGGAAGAGATAACCCGGCTCCAGAGGGACCATCTGGGGACACGGGTGTCACCTGAGTGTCCCCTGAGTGTCCCCAGGTGTCCCCAGGTGTCCCCAGGTGCGCCCAGGTGCTTACACAGGTGGTGAGGACGGAGGCGGCCGCTTTGTCGAAGTGGAAGGAGCGCACGGAGCGCATCCCGTCCGTGATCAGCGTCAGCACGTAGCTGGGACAGCAAAGGGACAGCTCAGGGCGGGTGACAAACCCCTGGGGACACCCCCAAACCCTTGGACACCCCCAAACCCCTGGGGACATCCACAAACCCTTGGGGACACCCCCAAACCCCTGGGGACACCCTGAAATATTTGGGGACACCCCCAAACCCCTGGGGACACCCCCAAACCCTTGGGGACACCCTGAAATATTTGGGGACACCCCCAAACCCCTGGGGACACCCCCAAACCCTTGGGGACACCCTGAAATATTTGGGGACACCCCCAAACCCTTGGGGACACCCCCAAACCCCTGGGGACACCCTGAAATATTTGGGGACACCCCCAGGAAAGCCAGGACCCCCAGGGAACCCCCCATTGTCCCACAGGACAGAGCGCATCCCATCCGCGATCAGCGTCAGGACACGGCTGGGACAGGGAGGGGACAGCTTGGGGGGACAGGGGACATCCCAAACCCTTGGGGACACCCCAAACGCTTGGGGACACGCCTAGGACCCCCCCAAAATCCCTGGAGAGCCCCAAAAGTCATCCCAGAAACCCAGGGACCCCTCCTTGTCCCAGGGACAGAGCACGTCCTGTCCGTGATCAGCATCAGCATGGAGCTGGGACAGAAAAAAGGGACAGCTCTCAAATCGGGGGACACCCCCAAACCCTTGGGGACACCCCCAAACCCTCGGGGACACCCCAAAGTCCTTGGGGACACCCCCAGGAAAAGCAGGGACTCCCCCGCACAGAGCGCATCCCATCGGTGATCAGCATCAGGACACGGCTGGGACAGGGAGGGGACAGCTTGGGGGTGACATGGGACACCCCAAAGTCCTTGGGGACACCCCTAAACCCCTGGGGACACCCCCAAATCCCTGGGGACACCCCAAGAAAACCCAAAACCTCCAGGGACCCCCACTCTTGTCCCAGGGACAGAGCTCGTCCTGTCCCCAGTCAGTGCCAGGACATGGCTGGGACACGAGGTGGGACTTCAGGGGGGACATGGGACACCCCAAAATCCTTGGGGACACCACCAAAATCCTTGGGAACACCACCAAATCCTTGGGGACACCCCCAAAATCCCCAGAAATTACCCCAAGACCCCCAGGGACCCCCCACCCCCCCTTATCCCAGGGGAAAGAGGGGACAGAGCTCGTCCTGTCCCCAGTCAGTGCCAGAACATGGCTGGGACAGGAGGTGGCACTTCAGGGGGGACATGGGACACCCCAAACCCTTGGGGACACACCCACAATCCTTGGGACCCCCAAACTCCCCCCCCAGACTCACATCTCCCCCCCCTTGAGCGAGATGACCATCTTGTCATAGGAGATGAAGGTGGCCTGGGCACAGTCCAGAGTCATCCTCACGCCCTCCTGGATGCCTGGGGACAGCGACGGGGACAGTCACAGTGAGGATGGGGACAGGCATGGGGACAGTCACAGCTGGGGACAGCGACGGGGACAGTCACAGTGAGGATGGGGACAGGCATGGGGACAGCAATGGGGACAGTCACAGTGAGGATGGGGACAGGCATGGGGACAGGGATGGGGACAGTCACAGTGAGGATGGGGACAGGCATGGGGACAGTCACAGCTGGGGACAGGGACGGGGACAGTCACAGTGAGGATGGGGACAGGGATGGGGACAGCCACAGCTGGGGACAGCGACGGGGACAGTCACAGTGAGGATGGGGACAGCGACGGGGACAGTCACAGCTGGGGACAACGACGGGGACAGTCACAGTGAGGATGGGGACAGCGACGGGGACAGTCACAGCTGGGGACAGGGATGGGGACAGGGCCAGCCACAGCAGGGATGGGGAAACGGATGGGGACAGGCACAGATGGGGACAGGGATGGGGACAGGGCCAGCCACAGCAGGGATGGGGAAACGGATGGGGACAGGGACGGGGACAGCCACAGCAGGGATGGGGACAGGGATGGGGACAGGACGGGACAGGGATGGGGACAGGGACAAGGATGGGGACAGGGACAGGGCAGGGGTGAGACAGGGACAGGGCCAGTCACACCAGGGATGGGGACAGGCATGGGGACAGGGATGGGGACAGGGATGGGGACAGGACGGGACAGGGATGGGGACAGGGCAGGGATGGGGACAGGGACAGGGACAGACACAGTAGGGACAGGGGACAGGGATGGGGACAGGGATGGGGACAGGACGGGACAGGGATGGGGACAGGGCAGGGATGGGGACAGGGACAGGGACAGACACAGTAGGGACAGGGGACAGGGATGGGGACAGGACGGGACAGGGATGGGGACAGGGCCAGTCACAGCAGGGATGGGGATAGTCACAGCTGGGGACAGGGACAGGGACGGGAGTGGGGACAGGCAAAGGGACAGGGATGTGGACAGGGATGGGATAGGAATGGGGACTGTGATGGGACAGGGACAGGGACAGAAATGGGACAGGGACAAAGACAGGGATGGGGCAGGAATGGGGACAGGGACAGAGGGGATACAGGGAATGGGAATGGGACAGGGACAGAGACAGGGACAGGAACAGGAACGGTGACAGGACAGGGGACAGTGACAGGGGACAGATGTGACACTCACACAGCGGGAAGACGGTGGTGCCGCAGGTGAGGCTGTTCAGTGCCACCCCGTACGGGACAGGGATGGGGACAGGGATGGGGACAGGGACAGGTGACAGGGACAGGGACAGTGACAGGGAACAGGGACAGTTACAGGGGACAGGGACAGTTACAGGGGACAGTTACAGGGACAGGGACAGGGACAGTTACAGGGAAGTTACAGGGAAGTGACGGGTGGTGACGCGGACAGGTGAAGGCTGTTCAGTGCCACCCCGTACGGGGGCACACTCTGGTTCAGGTACAGCAGCGAGTTCACAGCGAAGATCACCTGCCCTGTGACATGGGGACAGTGTCATTGTCATTGTCACCATCATCACCACACCGCCTGTGACAGGGGACAGGGACAGTACGGGGTCACTCGGTCATTGTCACCATGACACGACACCCGCCTGTGACAGGTGGGGACATTGTCAGTGTCACTGTCACCATCATCACCACACCCCCTGTGACATGGGGACATTGTCAGTGTCACTGTCACTGCCACCATCATCACCACGCCTCCTGTGACATGGGGACAGTGTCACTGTCACTGCCACCATCATCACCACACCTCCTGTGACATGGGGACATTGTCACTGTCACTGTCACCATCATCACCACACCCCCTGTGACATGGGGACATTGTCAGTGTCACTGTCACTGCCACCATCATCACCACACCTCCTGTGACATGGGGACATTGTCACTGTCACTGCCACCATCATCACCACACCCCCTGTGACATGGGGACATTGTCAGTGTCACTGTCACTGCCACCATCATCACCACACCTCCTGTGACATGGGGACATTGTCAGTGTCACTGTCACTGTCACCATCATCACCACACCCCCTGTGACATGGGGACATGTCAGTGTCACTGTCACTGCCACCATCATCACCACACCTCCTGTGACATGGGGACATTGTCACTGTCACTGCCACCACCATCATCACACACACCCCTGTGACATGGGGACATTGTCAGTGTCACTGTCACTGCCACCATCATCACCACACCTCCTGTGACATGGGGACATTGTCAGTGTCACTGTCATTGTCACCATCATCACCACGCCTCCTGTGACATGGGGACATTGTCAGTGTCACTGTCACTGCCACCATCATCACCACACCTCCTGGGACATGGGGACAGTGTCACTGTCATTGTCACCATCATCACCACACCCCCTGTGACAGGGGGACAGGGACAGTGTCATTGTCACTGCCACCATCATCACCACACCCCCTGTGACATGGGGACAGTGTCACTGTCACTGTCACCATCATCACCACACCCCCTGTGACATGGGG
This sequence comes from Camarhynchus parvulus, assembly GCF_901933205.1. Taxonomy (NCBI): domain Eukaryota; kingdom Metazoa; phylum Chordata; class Aves; order Passeriformes; family Thraupidae; genus Camarhynchus; species Camarhynchus parvulus. The sequence goes on along the minus strand of NC_044572.1, from coordinate 151,942,670 downwards.
ACAGGGACAGTGTCATTGTCACTGCCACCATCATCACCACACCCCCTGTGACATGGGGACAGTGTCACTGTCACTGCCACCATCATCACCACGCCTCCTGTGACGTGGGGACAGTGTCAGTGTCACTGTCACTGCCACCATCATCACCACACCTCCTGTGACGTGGGGACATTGTCAGTGTCACTGCCACCATCATCACCACACCCCCTGTGACATGGGGACAGGGACAGTGTCACTGTCACTGCCACCATCATCACCACACCTCCTGTGACATGGGGACATTGTCAGTGTCACTGTCACTGCCACCATCATCACCACACCTCCTGTGACAGGGGGACAGGGACAGTGTCACTGTCACCATCATCACCACACCTCCTGTGACGTGGGGACATTGTCAGTGTCACTGTCACTGCCACCATCATCACCACACCTCCTGTGACGTGGGGACATTGTCAGTGTCACTGCCACCATCATCACCACACCTCCTGTGACATGGGGGACATTGTCAGTGTCACTGTCACTGCCACCATCATCACCACACCCCCTGTGACATGGGGACAGGGACAGTGTCATTGTCACCATCACCATTGTCACCAGCATCACACCATCACCAAAGCTGTCTGGGGACATGGATAGACGGGGACAGCGTCAGTGTCACCACACCTCCTGTGACATGGGGACATTGTCAGTGTCACTGTCACTGCCACCATCATCACCACACCCCCTGTGACATGGGGACAGGGACAGTGTCACTGCCACCATCATCACCACACCTCCTGTGACATGGGGACATTGTCAGTGTCACTGTCACTGCCACCATCATCACCACGCCTCCTGTGACGTGGGGACAGTGTCACTGTCATTGTCACCATCATCACCACACCCCCTGTGACATGGGGACAGGGACAGTGTCACTGTCACCATCATCACCACACCTCCTGTGACATGGGGACAGGGACAGTGTCATTGTCACCATCACCATTGTCACCAGCATCACACCATCACCAAAGCTGTCTGGGGACATGGGTAGATGGGGACAGCGTCAGTGTCACCACACCTCCTGGGACATGGGGACATTTGGGACAGTGTCAGCATCACAATCGCCATCATGACACCATCACCACACTGCTCTGGGGACACTGGGGACAGCATCCCTGTCACTGTCACTGTGTCACTGTCACTGTGTCACTGTGTCACTGTCACTGTGTCACTGTCTGTCACTGTGTCACTGTGTCACTGTCACTGTGTCACTGTCACTGTGTCACTGTGTCACTGTGTCACTGTGTCACTGTCACTGTGTCACTGTCACTGTCACTGTCACTGTCACTGTCACTGTCACTGTGTCACTGTCACTGTGTCACTGTGTCACTGTCACTGTCACTGTCACTGTCACTGTCACTGTCACTGACCGATGGGTTTGGGCACGGGCAGTGCCTGGGTGCAGTCGACGGGCAGCGAGCTCAGGGACCAGATCACTGTCACTGTGTCACTGTCACTGTCACTGTGTCACTGTCACTGTCACTGTCACTGTGTCACTGTGTCACTGTCACTGTCACTGTCACTGTCACTGACCGATGGGTTTGGGCACGGGCAGTGCCTGGGTGCAGTCGAAGGGCAGCGAGCTCAGGGACCAGATCACGGGGTGGACGCGCTGCAGGATGTTCAGCGAGATGGCCACGATGCTGCAGGTGTCCTGTCGCACTGCCACCCTCCTGTGGGGACACCCGTGTCACCTGCGGGTCACCTGGGGGTGACAGACACCCCCTGACCCCACGTGTCGCACTGCCACCCTCCTGTGGGGACATCCGTGTCACCTGCGGGTCACCTGGGGGTGACACACACCCCCTGACCCCACCCGTGTCCTGTGGCACTGCCACCCTCCTGTGGGGACACCTCTGTCACCTGGGGGGTCACCTCTGTGTCACCTGGGGGTGACAGACACAGCCTGACCCCACCTGCGGCACTGCCACCCTCCTGTGGGGACACCTCTGTCACCTCTGTGTCACCTGGGGGTGTCACAGTCACACCCCGACCCCACACAACCCCCAAACTGACCCGGGCCAGCTCTGGTTGGGAGAGGATCAGCAGGGTGAGCTCACAGTGCCCATGTAAGAGCTGCATGGGCTGGGACCCCCAAAATCCCCTGAAACCCCCCAAAACTGCCCCAAATCCCCCCCAAACCCCCCAAAATCCCCCTGGGACCCCCAAACGGACCCGGGCCAGCTCTGGTTGGGCTCAGAGAGGATCAGCAGGGTGAGCTCATAGTAGCCATGGTAGAACTGCATGGGCTGGGACCCCCAAAACCCCTTCAAATTCCTTATAAACTGCCCCAAATCTCCCCAAACTGCCCCAAATTCCTCCAAACCCCCCAAAATCCCCCTGGGACCCCCAGACGGACCCGGGCCAGGTCTGGCTGGGCTCAAAGAGGATCAGCAGCGTGGGCTCACAGTGCCCATGTAAGAGCTGCATGGGCTGGGACCCCCTGAAACCCCCCCCAAATCCCCCCAAAACCCTCTGAAATCCCCCCCAAACCCCTCAAATTTCCTCCAAAACACCCCAAATTCCTCCAAACACCCCAAAATCCCCCTGGGACCCCCAAACTGACCCGGGCCAGGTCTGGTTGGGCTCGAAGAGGATCACAGGGTGGGTTCATAGTAGCCGTGCAGGAACTGCATGGGCTGGGACTCCCAAAACCCCCCCAAATCCCCCCAAAACCCCCTGAAACCCCCCCCAAAACTGCCCCAAATTCCCTCCAAACCCCCCAAAATCCCCCTGGGACCCCCAGACTGACCCGGGCCAGGTCTGGTTGGGCTCAGAGAGGATCAGCAGGGTGAGCTCATAGTAGCCATGGTAGAACTGCATGGGCTGGGACCCCCAAAACCCCCCCAAATTCCCTCTAAACTGCCCCAAATCTCCCCAAACTGCCCCAAATTCCCTCCAAACCCCCCAAAATCCCCCTGGGACCCCCAGACGGACCCGGGCCAGGTCTGGTTGGGCTCGAAGAGGATCAGCAGCGTGGGCTCATAGTAGCCGTGCAGGAACTGCATGTCGATGATGTTGAGCAGTTTCTCGTCCAGCTCGCGCACGTCGATGATGTAGCTGGGCAGGAAACTCGACTTCTGCCTGTGGGGATTGGGGGGTTCAGGGGGGCTGCCCGGCTCTTGGGGTGCCCGGGGGGGGGTCTGGGGGTCTCTCTCACCCCTCTCCCACCAGCCCCTCGTGCTCATCGGCCAGGGAGTCGCGGCGGAAGGGCAGCACCACCAGGCGCGTGCCGTAGATCAGCATCACCGCGCAGCGCCCGTCGGGGTCCACGCGCACGCAGGGGGTGTGCACGTTCTGCACGAAGCCATCCTGGAAAAAACGGGGGTTTGGGAGCCTCAAATGGGATTTGGGAACCCCAAAATCCATCCCAGAGCCCTGTGTGCGTGTTCTGCATGAAGCCATCCTGGAAAAAACGGGGGTTTGGGGGGGCTCTGGAATGCCAAAACCCACCCCACAGCCCTGTGTAAATGTTCTGCACAAAGCTGTCCTGAAAAAACGGGGATTTGGGAACCCCAAATGGGATTTGGGAACCCCAAAATCCATCCCAGTGATCCCACATGCACACAGGGGGTGTGCACGTTCTGCATGAAGCCATCCTGGAAAAAATGGGGGTTTGGGAACCCCAATGGGATTTGGGAACCCCAAAATCCATCCCAGAGCCCTGTGAGCAGGATCTGCACGAAGCCATCCTGGAAAAATGGGGGTTTGGGAGCCTCAAATGGGATTTGGGAACCCCAAAATCCATCCCAGAGTGACCCCACATGCACACAGGGGGTGTGCACGTTCTGCACGAAGCCATCCTGGAAAAAACGGGGGTTTGGGAGCCTCAAATGGGATTTGGGAACCCCAAAATCCATCCCAGAGCCCTGTGTGCGTGTTCTGCACAAAGCTGTCCTGAAAAAACGGGGATTTGGGAACCCCAAATGGGATTTGGGAACCCCAAAATCCATCCCAGAGTGACCCCACATGCACACAGGGGGTGTGCACGTTCTGCACGAAGCCATCCTGGAAAAAATGGGGGTTTGGGAACCCCAAATGGGATTTGGGAACCCCAAAATCCATCCCAGAGCCCTGTGAGCAGGATCTGCACGAAGCCATCCTGGAAAAACGGGGGTTTGGGAACCCCAATGGGATTTGGGAACCCCAAAATCCATCCCAGAGTGACCCCACATGCACACAGGGGGTGTGCACGTTCTGCACGAAGCCATCCTGGAAAAAACAGGGGTTTGGGAGCCTCAAATGGGATTTGGGAACCCCAAAATCCATCCCAGAGCCCTGTGTGCGTGTTCTGCATGAAGTCATCCTGGAAAAACAGGGATTTGGGGTTTTTGGGTTTTAAGGGAATCCCAAAATCCATTTTTGGGGTAAAATTCAGGGATTTGGGGGTTCTGGGATAACCTTGGGATCTGAGGAAACCCCAAAATCCGTTTGGGGGAAAATCAGAGATTTTGGGGTGTTTGGGGTTTAATGGAACCCCAAAATGCATTCTGGGGGAAAATGAGAGAATTTGGGGTTCTGGGATAACCCTGGGATTTAAGGGAACCCCAAAAATTGGGGGGAACTCAGGGATTTTGGGGGTGTTCGGGTTTTAAGGGAACCCCAAAATTCATTCTGGGGGAAAATGAGAGAATTTGGGGTTCTGGGATAACCCCGGGATTTAAGGGAACCCCAAAATCGATTTTGGGGGAAAATTCAGGGATTTTGGGGTTGTGGGGTGACCCCGGGATTTAAGGGAACCCCAAAATCCATTCTGGGGGCAAGTCAGGGATTTTGGGGTGTGTGGGGTTTAAGAGAACCCCAAAATTCATTTTTGGGGGGAAAATCAGAAGTTTTGGGGTTCTGGGATAACCCCAGGATTTAAGGGGAACCCCAAAATCCATTTTGGGGTAAAATGCGGGGATTTTGGGGTCGTGGGCTCACCCTGAGCTCCGGCTCCTCGAAGTAGTGCAGGGACAGAGTCTTGAGGTCGTGGGTGCCGGGGTCGTACTCCACCACGGAGAGCTGAGAACAGCACCCCAAAAACGGGTTAGGGCACCCCAAAACCATCCCCAGCACCCCAAAAACGGGTCAGGGTGCCCCAAAACCATCCCCAGCACCCCAAAAACGGGTCAGGGCGCCCCAAAATCATCCCCAGCACCCCAAAAACGAGTTGTGGCACCCCAAAATTATCCCCAGCACCCCTAAGTTATTTACAGCACCCTAAAACTGAAATATGGCACCCCAAAATGGAGTTAGAGCACCCCAAAATGGGGTCGTGCTCTCAACACGGAGAGCTGAGAACAGCACCCCAAAAACCGGTCAGGGCGTCCCAAAATCATCCCCAGCACCCCAAAAACGGGTGAGGGCACCCCAAAATGATCAATGGCATCCCAAAGTTATCTACAGCACCCTAAAACTGAAATATGGCACCCCAAAACGGGGCTGTACTCCACCACTGAGAGCTGGGGGAGCAGCACCCCAAAAACGGCTCAGGGCACCCCAAAAATATTCACAGCAACCTGAAATTATCAATGGCACCCCAAAATCATCTACAGCACCCTAAAACTGAAATGTGGCACCCCAAAATTATCAATGGCACCCCAAAATTGAGTTACAGCACCCCAAAGTTATTTACAGCACCCCAAAATGGAGTTAGAGCACCCCAAAATGGGGTCGGGCTGAGAACAGCACCCCAAAAACGGGTGAGGGCACCCCAAAGTTATCAATGGCACCCCAAAGTTATCAATGGCACCCCAAAAATGAGCTACAGCACCCCAAAAATATCAATGGCACCCAAAGTTATCAATGGCACCCCAAAAACGGGTGAGGGCACCCCAAAGTTATCAATGGCACCCCAAAGTTATCAATGGCACCCAAGGTTATCAATGGCACCCCAAAGGTGTCAATGGCACCCCAAAGTTATCAATGGCACCCCAAAAATGAGCTACAGCACCCCAAAGTTATCAATGGCACCCCAAAGTTATCAATGCACCCAAAGTTATCAATGGCGCCCCAAGGTTATCAATGGCACCCCAAAAACGGGTGAGGGCACCCCAAAATGATCAATGGCATCCCAAAGTTATCTACAGCACCCTAAAATTGAAATATGGCACCCCAAAATGGAGTTAGAGCACCCCAAAATGGGGTCGGGCTGAGAACAGCACCCTAAAAATGGGTGAGGGCACCCCAAAGTTATCAATGGCACCCCAAAGTTATCAATGGCACCCCAAGGTTATCAATGGCACCCCAAAAATGAGCTACAGCACCCCAAAAATATCAATGGCACCCAAAGTTATCAATGGCACCCCAAAAATGGGTGAGGGCACCCCAAAGTTATCAATGGCACCCCAAAGTTATCAATGGCACCCCAAGGTTATCAATGAAACCCCAAAAACGGGTGAGGGCACCCCAAAGTTATCAATGGCACCCCAAGGTTATCAATGGCGCCCCAAAGTTATGAATGGCACCCCAAGATTATCAATGGCACCCCAAAAACGGGTGAGGGCACCCCAAAGTTATCAATGGCACCCCAAAGTTATCAATGGCACCCCAAGGTTATCAATGGCACCCCAAAAACGGGTGAGGGCACCCCAAAGTTATCAATGGCACCCCAAAAATGAGCTACAGCACCCCAAAAATATCAATGGCACCCCAAAGTTATCAATGGCACCCCAAGGTTATTAATGGCACACCAAAAACGGGTGAGGGCACCCCAAAGTTATCAATGGCACCCCAAAGTTATCAATGCACCCAAAGTTATCAATGGCACCCCAAAGGTGTCAATGGCACCCCAAGGTTATCAATGGCACCCCAAGGTTATCAATGGCACACCAAAAACGGGTGAGGGCACCCCAAAGTTATCAATGGCACCCCAAAAATGAGCTACAGCACCCCAAAAATATCAATGGCACCCAAAGTTATCAATGGCACCCCAAAAATGGGTGAGGGCACCCCAAAGTTATCAATGGCACCCCAAAGTTATCAATGGCACCCCAAGGTTATCAATGACACCCCAAAAACGGGTGAGGGCACCCCAAAGTTATCAATGGCACCCCAAGGTTATCAATGGCACCCCAAAAACGGGTGAGGGCACCCCAAAGTTATCAATGGCACCCCAAAAATGAGCTACAGCACCCCAAAAATATCAATGGCACCCCAAAGTTATCAATGGCACCCCAAGGTTATCAATGGCACCCCAAAAACGGGTGAGGGCACCCCAAAGTTATCAATGGCACCCCAAAAATGAGCTACAGCACCCCAAAAATATCAATGGCACCCCAAAGTTATCAATGGCACCCCAAGGTTATCAATGGCACCCCAAAAACGGGTGAGGGCACCCCAAAGTTATCAATGGCACCCCAAGGTTATCAATGGCACCCCAAAGTTATCAATGGCACCCCAAGGTTAACAATGGCACCCCAAAATTGAAACATGGCACACCAAAAATTATTTACTGCACCCTAAAACTATCAATGGATTTTTGTGGGATTTTTGGGGGTTTTTAGGTCCTTTGCAATTTTTTATTTTTTGTTCATTTTTACCATTCTTTAGGATTTTTGTGGGATTTTTTGGGTTTTTGTGGAATTTTTTGGGGTTTTTTAGGTCCTTTGCAATTTTGGGTTTTTGTTCTATTTTTTTACCATTCTTTAGGATTTTTGTGGGATTTTCTGGGGTTTTTTTGCGGGATTTTTTGGGGGTTTTTTTGTGGAATATTTTGGGGTTTTTTGTGGGATTTTTTGGGGTTTTTTAGGTTCTTTGCAATTTTTTATTTTTTGTCCTATTTTTTGAACGTTCTTTAGGATTTTTGTGGCGTTTTTGGGGTTTTTTTGTGGGATTTTGTGGGATTTTTGAGGGATTTTTGTGGGGTTTTTCTGGGATTTTTGTGGGGTTTTGGGGGGATTTTTGGGGGATTTTGTGGCATTTTTGTGGGATTTTTGTGGGATTTTTGGGGGATTTTTTGGTCCTTTGCAATTTTTTTAGGTCCTTTGCAATTTTGGTTTTTTGTTCTATTTTTTACCATTCTTTAGGATTTTTGTGGGATTTTTGTGGGAGTTTGTGGGATTTTTGTGGCATTTTTGGGGGATTTTTGGGGGTTTTTAGGTCCTTTGCAATTTATTTTTTGTTCTATTTTTTACCATTCTTTAGGATTTTTGTGGGATCTTTTTGTGGGAGTTTGTGGGATTTTTGGGGGGATTTTTGGGGGATTTTTGTGGCATTTTTGGGGGATTTTTGTGGCTTTTTTGTGGGATTTTTTGTGGGATTTTTGTGGCATTTTCTGGGGGATTTTTGGGTGTTTTTTGTGGGATTTTTGTGGGGTTTTTGTGGCATTTTTTGTGGGATTTTTGTGGGGATTTTTGGAGGATTTTGGGGGGATTTTTTGGGGGATTTTTGTGGCATTTTTTGGGTTTTTTGTGGCATTTTTGGGGTTTATTGTGGGGATTTTTGTGGCTTTTTTGTGGGATTTTGTGGCATTTTTTGTGGCATTTTTGGGGGATTTTGTGGCATTTTTGGGGGATTTTTTGGGGTTTTTTGTGGGATTTTTTGTGGGATTTTTGTGGCATTTTTTGTGGCATTTTTGTGTCATTTTTTGTGGCATTTTTGTGTCATTTTTTGTGTCATTTTTGTAGCATTTTTTGTGGCATTTTTTGTGGCATTTTTGTGGCATTTTTTGTGGCATTTTTTGTGGATTTTTTTGCCATTTTTGGGGGATTTTTGTGGCAATTTTGGGGGGATTTTTGTGTCATTTTTTGTGGCATTTTTTGTGGGATTTTTGTGGGGATTTTTCCGGCATTTTTTAGGGGATTTTTGTGTGATTTTTGTGGCATTTTTTGTGGCATTTTTCTGGCATTTTTTTGAGGATTTTTGTGGCATTTTTGTGGGATTTTTTTGTGGCATTTTTGTGGCATTTTTGTGGCATTTTTTGTGGCATTTTTTGTGGATTTTTTTGCCATTTTTGGGGGTTTTGTGTTTTGTGGCATTTTGTGGGATTTTGGGGGGTTTGTGTCATTTTGTTTTTGTGGCATTTTGTGTGGTTTGTGGGATTTTTTGGGGGATTCTTCGGCTTTTGGGGCATTTTTTTTTTGGGGGTTTTTTGTGGCATTTTTTGTGGATTTTTTTGCCATTTTGGGGGATTTTTGTGGCATTTTTTGTGGATTTTTTTGCCATTTTTGGGGGATTTTTGTGGCATTTTTGTGGCATTTTTGTGGGGATTTTTCCGGCATTTTTTGTGGGATTTTTGTGGGATTTTGTGCCATTTTTTGGTGGCATTTTTGTGTTGTTTTTGTGGCATTTCCTGGGCTCTCTCCCCCACCTTGGCATCCTTGAAGCTGAGCAGCAGCGCGTCCCTCTTGGCGCCGGCCAGCTGCACGCTGGCCATGGACATGACGTTGCCGAAGAACGAGAAGGAGCCCAGCAGCTCCAGCTTCTCCCGCTGCCCTTTGCCCTCTGCACAGAACAAATTCCAACTTTTGGGGTTTTTTTCGGGGTTTTCCTCCAAGTTCTGCACCCCCAAAATTGAGAATTTAGAAATCGGGGGGGATTTTTGGCTCGGGGTTTTTTTTTGCTGGTTGGGGATTTTTGGTTGGGTCTGGACTTGAATTGAATTGAATTGAATGGAATTGAATTGAATGGAATTGAATTGGATTGAATTGAATTGGATTGAATTGGATTGAATTGAATTGGATTGAATGTGAATTGGATTGAATGGAATTGGATTGGATTGAATTGGATTGAATTGAATTGGATTGGATTGGATTGAATTGAATGGAATTGGATTGAATTGGATTGAATTGGATTGAATGGAATTGAACTGAATTGAATGGAATGGAATTGAATTGAATTGAATTGGAATGAATTGAATTGGATTGAATTGAATTGAATTGAATTGAATTGAATTGAATTGAATTGAATTGAATTGAATGGAATTGGATTGAATTGAATTGAATTGGATTGAATTGAATTGAAGTGAATTGAATTGAATTGAATTGGATTGAATTGAATTGAATGGAATTGAATTGAATTGAATTGAATTGAAAGATGAATTGAATTGAATTGAATTGAATTGAATTGAATTGAATTGAATTGAATTGAATTGAATTGAATTGAATTGAATTGAATGGAATTGGATTGAATTGAATTGAATTGAATTGAATTGAATTGAATTGAATTGAATTGAATTGGATTGAATTGGATTGAATTGGATTGGATTGAATTGAATTGAATTGAATTGAATTGAATTGGATTGAATTGGATTGAATGGAATTGAATTGAAATGAATTTAATTGGATTGAATTGAATGGAATTGAATGGAATTGAAGTGAATTGGATTGAATTGAATTGAAATGAATTTAATTGGATTGAATTGAATTGAATTGGATTGGATTGAATTGGATTGAATTGAATTGAATTGAATGGAATTGAATGGAATTGGATTGAATTGGATTGAATTGGATTGAATTTAATTTAATTTAATTGAATTTAATTTAATTTAATTGGATGGTTTCAGCTTTGATTGGGAGTTCAGTTGGGGAAATGTCTGAGGGAGTGAGGGATTTTTGGGGAATGGGGAAATGGGTTCAAAAAGGGGGAAATCAACCCAAAAATGGAGGAAATTACCCTAAAAGGGGAAAAATTGTCCCAAAAATGGGGGAAATAAACTCAAAAAGGGGAGAAATCGCCCCAAAAATGGTGAATTACTCCAAACATGGGGGGGAAATCATCCCAAAAAGGGAAATTGTCTCAAAAAGGGGGAAATCAACTCCAAAAGGAGAAATGAAATTGAAATGGAATTGAAGGATTGTGCAAAAATGGAAATTGTCTAAAAGGGAAATCAACAAAAGGAAATGTCCCAAAAGGGAATTTAATTTAAAAGAAGGAAATCACCCCAAAATGGGGAATCACCTAAATTGGGAGAAATTGTCCAAGATGGGAAGAAATGCCCTAAAAAGGGGAAATCAACCCAAAAAGGGAGGTATTGGGAAAATGGAGGAAATCAACTCAAAAAGGGGGAAAATCAACCCAAAAATTGAGGAAAATCTGCCTAAAAATTGAGGAAATCAACCCAAAAAGGAGGAAATTGCCCCAGAAAGGAAAATTGTGCCAAAAAGAAGGAAATCACCCCAAAAAGGGGAAAATCAACCCAAAAGGGGAGAAATTGTCCCAAAAATGGAGAAAATTGCCCTAAAAAGGGGGAAAATCACCCCAAAAATGGAGGAAAATCAGCCTAAAAATCAAGGGAAATCACCCTAAAAGAGAGGGAAAAACTCCAAAAATTGAGGAAATCAACTCAAAAAGAAGGAACCAACCCAAAATTGGGGAATTGCTCCAACCATGGGGGGGAAATCATCCCAAAAAGGAAATTGTCCCAAAAATGGGGGAAATCAACTCAAAAAGGGAGGAAATTACCCCAAAAAGAGAGGAAATCAACCAAAAAAGGGGAGAAATGGTCCCAAAAAGGGAGAAAATCGCCCCAAATTGGGAAACTGCCCCAAAAAGGGGAGGGAAAATCAACCCAAGAAGAGAAATTGTCCCCAAAAGGGGAAAATCAACCCAAAAATGGGGGGAAATCACCCTAAAAGGGGAGAAATTGTCCCAAAAATGGAGGAAATTGCCCTAAAAAGGGGGAAATCACCCCAAAAAGGGAAATTGTCCCAAAAATGGGGGAAATCAACTCAAAAAGGAGGAAATCAACCCAAAATTGGGGAATTACGCCAAATGGAGAAATCGTCCCAAAAAAGGGGAAATCAACTCAAAAAAGGGGAAATCAACTCAAAAAGGGGGAAAATGACACCAAAAGGGGAGAAATTATCCCAAAAATGGAGGAAATTACCCTAAAAAGGGGAAGTCAACCCAAAAAAGAAGAAATCAACCCAAAAAGGGGAGGAATCAACCTAAAAAGAGAGGAAATCAACCTAAAATGGGGAAATCAACCCAAAAAATTGGGGAAATGAACCAAAAATGGGGAGAAATTGTGCCAAAAATGGAGGAAATTGCCCTAAAAAGGGGAAATCAACCCTAAAAGGGAAATGTCTCAAAAAGGGGGGAAATCAACTCAAAAAGGAGGAAATTACCCCAAAAGGGGAGGAAATCACCCCAAAAAAAGAGGAAATCACCCTAAAATGGAGGAAATCACCCCAAAAAGGAGGAAAATCAGCCCAAAGAAAGCCTAAAGAAAGGGAAATCAACCTCAAAAGGATGGAAAATCCCCAAAAATGGAGGAAATCAACCCAAAAATGGGATCAGCCCCAAAAAAGGGAGAAAATCACCTCAAAACGAGGGAAATTTACATCCAAAAGGGAGGAAATCACCCAAAAATGTGAGAATTATCCCCAAGAAATGAGGAAATCGCCCCAAAAATGAGAGAATGATGAAAACTGAGGAAATCATCCCAAAACTGGGAGAATTATCAAAAAGAAAAAGAAAATCAGCCCAGAAGTGAGAGAATTATCCAGAGTGTGGAGGAATTGCCCCAAAAGGGAGAGAATTGTAAAAAAAAGGAGGAAATTCCCCCAAAAATGGGAAAATTGTCCAAAAAAAAGAGAATATCGCCCCAAAAAGGAGAGAATTGTCCCAAAAAATGAGGAAATCACCCAAAATTGGGAGAATGAGGCAAAAAAAGGAAAAATCACCCCAAAAAATGAGAGAATTACCCCAAAAAAGAGGAATTCCCAAATCTCCAGAATTCCCAAATCCCAGAATTCCCAAATCTCCCAGAATTCCCAAATCCCCAGAATTCCCAAATCCCAGAATTCCCAAATCTCCCCAGAATTCCCAAATCCCCAGAATTCCCAAACTCCCCAGAATTCCCAAATCTCCCAGAATTCCCAAATCCCCCAGAATTCCCAAATCCCCAGAATTCCCAAATCCCCCAGAATTCCCAAATCCCCAGAATTCCCAAATCCCAGAATTCCCAAATCCCCCAGAATTCCCAAATCTCCCAGAATTCCCAAATCCCCCAGAATTCCCAAATCCCCCAGAATTCCCAAATCTCCCAGGAATTCCCCAAATCTCCCCAGAATTCCCAAAAATCGGGTCCCCCAGAATTCCCAAATCCCCCAGAATTCCCAAATCCCCAGAATTCCCAAATCCCCAGAATTCCCAAATCTCCCAGAATTCCCAAATCCCCCAGAATTCCCAAAATCTCCAGGAATTCCCCAAATCCCCCAGAATTCCCAAATCTCCCAGAATTCCCAAATCCCCAGAATTCCCAAATCCCCCAGAATTCCCAAATCCCCCAGAATTCCCAAATCTCCAGGAATTCCCAAATCTCCAGAATTCCCAAATCCCAATTCCCCAATCTCAGGAATTCCCAAATCCCCCAGAATTCCCAAATCTCCCAGAATTCCCAAATCCCCCAGAATTCCCAAATCCCCAGGAATTCCCAAATCTCCCAGAATTCCCAAATCCCCAGAATTCCCAAATCCCCCAGGGACCCCCCAAATCTCCCAGGAATTCCCCAAAATCTCCCCGGAATTCCCCAAATCCCCAGAATTCCCCAAATCTCCCCCAAATCCCAGAATTCCCAAATCTCCAGAATTCCCAAATCTCCAGATCCCAAATCTCCAATTCCCAACAAATTCCCCAGAATTCCCTCCCCAATTCCCAAACCCCAGGAATTCCCCATCCCCCAGAATTCCCAAATCTCCCCAGAATTCCCAAATCTCCAGGAATTCCCCAAATCCCCAGGAATTCCCCAAATCCCCCAGGGATTCCCCAAATCCCCAGAATTCCCAAATCTCCAGAATCCCCAAATCCCCAGAATTCCCAAATCCCCCAGAATTCCCAAATCTCCAGAATTCCCAAATCCCAGAATTCCCAAATCTCCCCAGAATTCCCAAATCTCCAGAATTCCCAAATCCCCCAAATGAGGTCACTCACCCCCATTCCTGTCACCTTTCCCTGGAGCCTGGGAGGGAAACAATGAAATGGCAGCAATGAGGCCAAGTTTGGGAAAGGAAAAAGGGGAAAAAGGGGGAAAAGGGGAAAAGGGGGAAAAGGGGAAAAGGAGGAAAGGGGAAAGGGAAAATGGGGGAAAAGGGGGGGGAAAAGGGAAAAGGAAAAGGGGGAAAAGGGGAAAAAGGGGGGAAAAGGAAAAAAGGGAAAAAGGGAAAAAGGAAAAAAGGGGAAAGGGGAAAAGGGGAAAAAGGGGAAAAGGGGGGAAAGGGGAAAAAGGGGGAAAAGGGGAAAATGGGGTAAAAAGGGGGAAAGGGGAAAAAAGGAGAAAAGGAGGAAAAGAAGGAAAAGGTGAAAAAGGGAGGGAAGGTAGAAAAAAGGGAGGAAAAGGGGGGAAAGGAAAAAAAGGGGAAGGAGGGGAAGGGGAAAAAAGGGGGGAAGAGGGAAAAAAGGGGGAAAAGGGGGAAATGGGGAAAAAGTGAAAAAAAGGGGGTAAAGGGGAAAAAGAGGAAAAAAGTGGGGAAATTGGGGAAAAGGGGAAATGGAAGGGAAATTTAGGGGAAAAGGGGGGAAAGGGGGAAAAAGAAGAAAAAACAGGAACAAAGATGAAACAAGGGGGGAAAGTTGGAGAAGGGGAAAAACGGGGAAAAATGGGGGAAAAAGGGGAAAAATGAGGGAATAAAGGGGGAAAAGGGGGGGAAGTGAAATTTGGGGAGTTACTTTGGGTGGGGGCAGTTTGGGGGGTCAGGTTCTGGGCATTATTTTGGATTTTGGGGTGGTTTGGGGGGGTCAGTTCTGGAGTTTCTCTTGGAGGGATCAGTTTTTGGGGTCATTTTGGGGGATTTTCTGGGAGGATCAGTTTTTGGGGTCATTTTGGGGGATTTTCTTGGAGGGATCAGTTTTTGGGGTCATTTTGGGGGATTTTCTTGGAGGGATCAGTTTTTGGGGTCATTTTGGGGGATTTGCTGGGAGGGATCAGTTTTTGGGGTCATTTTGGGGGATTTTCTTGGAGGGATCAGTTTTTGGGGTCATTTTGGGGGATTTTCTGGGAGGGATCAGTTTTGGGGGGTCATTTTGGGGATTTGCTGGGAGGATCAGTTTTTGGGGTCATTTTGGGGGATTTGCTGGGAGGGATCAGTTTTTGGGGTCATTTTGGGGGATTTTCTTGGAGGGATCAGTTTTGGGGGTCATTTTGGGGATTTTCTTGGGAGGATCAGTTTTTGGGGTCATTTTGGGGATTTTCTTGGAGGGGATCGGTTTTTGGGGTCATTTTGGGGGATTTTCTTGGAGGGATCAGTTTTTGGGGGTATTTTGGGGGATTTTCTGGGAGGGATCAGTTTTTGGGGTCATTTTGGGGGATTTTCTTGGAGGGACAGTTTTTGGGGTCATTTTGGGGGATTTGCTGGGAGGGATCAGTTTTTGGGGTCATTTTGGGGGATTTTATTGGAGGAATCAGTTTTTGGGGGGTCATTTTGGGGGATTTGCTGGGAGGATCAGTTTTTTGGGGTTATTTTGGGGGATTTTCTTGTAGGAATCAGTTTTTGGGGGGTCATTTTGGGGGATTTGCTGGGAGGATCAGTTTTTTGGGGGATTATTTTTGGGGGTAATTTTGGAGGCGATTTTTGGGGTTTTTTTAAGGGGGGTTCATTTTTTGGGGTGTCATTTTTGGGGGTTATTTTGGGGTTTTTTGGGGGAGGGTTGGTTTTTAGAGGCTCTTCTGGGATTTTCTGGGGACAGGATCAGAGTTTTGGGGGCTGATCTTGGACAAACTTTGGGGTCTTTTGTGGGGGGTCAGTTTTTGGGGGTTTTTTGGGGAGGGGTCAGGTTTGGGGGTTATTTTGAGAGGATTTTTGGGGTTTTTTACAGAGGGTCCGTTTTTGAGGGGTCATTTGGGGGGTTATTTTGATCATTTTTGGGGGTTTTTTGGGTGTTTTTCTTGGAAGATCAGTTTTGGGTTTGTTTTTTTTTTAAGGTGTTTTTCCAGTGGATCAATTTTTGTGGGGTCATTTTTGGGGTTTTTTTTGGATGAGCTTTTTGGGGGGTTTTTTTGGGATTATCAGTTTTTGGGGGTTTTTTTGGAGGTTATTTTGGAGAGTTTTTTTGGCTATTTTTCTGGGAGGATCAGTTTTTGGGAGTCAGTTTTGGGGGTTCATTTTTGGGGCTTATTTTGGAGAGTTTTGTTGGTTTTTTTGAGGGTTTTTTGGGGGGTGTCAATTTTTGGGGGGGGGATCATTTTTGGGGGTTATTCTGGAGAGGTTTTTTGGGGTGTTTTCCTGGGAGGATCAGTTTTTGGGAGTCAGTTTTGGGGGTTATTCTGGAGAATTTTTTTGGGTTTTTTTTTGGGGTTTTTCGGGGGCTGTCAATTTTTGGGGGGGTTCATTTTTGGGGGTTATTCTGGAGAGGTTTTTTTGGGTATTTTTCTAGGAGGATCAGTTTTTGGGGGTTCATTTTTGGGGGTTATTTTGGAGAGGGTTTTTTTGGATGTTTTTCTGGGAGGATCAGTTTTTTGGGGGTTCATTTTTGGGGGTTATTCTGAGAGGTTTTTGGGGGTGTTTTCCTGGGAGGATCAGCTTCTGGGGGCTTTTTGGGTGTTTTTCTGGGAGGTCTCCTTTTTGGGGGTTCATTTTGGGGTGGGGTCTCTGGAGAATTTTGTTGGTTGGTTTTGAGGGTTTTTGGGGGGTGTCAATTTTTGGGGGTTCATTTTGGGGGTTATTCTGGAGAGGTTTTTTTTGGGTTTTTTCTAGGAGGACAGTTTTGGGGGTTCATTTTTGGGGGTTATTTTGGAGGTTTTGGTTGGGTTTTTTTTGTGTTTTCTGGGAGGATCAGTTTTTGGGGGGTTCATTTTTGGGGGTTATTCTGGAGAGGTTTTTTGGGGTGTTTTCCTGGGAGGATCAGCTTCTGGGGAGCTTTTTGGGTGTTTTTCTGGGAGGATCCGTTTTTGGGGGTTCATTTTTGGGGGTTACTTTGGAGAATTTTGTTGGTTTTTTTTTGAGGGTTTTTTGGGGGGTGTCAATTTTTGGGGGGGATCATTTTTGGGGGTTATTTTGGAGAGGTTTTTTTGGGGTGTTTTCCTGGGAGGATCAGTTTTTGGGGGTTCATTTTTGGGGGTTATTTTGGAGAGGGTTTTTTTGGGGTGTTTTTCTGGGACGATCAGTTTTTTGAGGGGGTCGTTTTGGGGGGGTCAGTTTTGGGGATCAGT
Organism: Camarhynchus parvulus; assembly: GCF_901933205.1. Classification (NCBI taxonomy): domain Eukaryota; kingdom Metazoa; phylum Chordata; class Aves; order Passeriformes; family Thraupidae; genus Camarhynchus; species Camarhynchus parvulus. Next base: position 151,925,560 of record NC_044572.1, on the reverse strand, counting down.
TTGGAAGAGTCATTTTTAGGGATTATTTTGGGTTTTTTGGGGATCAGTTTTTGGGGGTTCATTTTTGGGGGTTATTTTGGAGAGTTTTTTTGGGGTGTTTTTCTGGGAGGATCCATTTTTGGGGGTTCATTTTTGGGGGGTATTTTGGAGAGGTTTTTTGGGGTGTTTTTCTGGGAGGATCCGTTTTTGGGGATCATTTTTGGGGGTTACTTTGGAGGGGTTTTTTGCATCTGTTTCTGAAGGGGAGAGTTTGGGGGTCAGGTTTTTGGGGTTGTTTCGGTCGGTTTAATGGAGGGTCATTTTTGGGGGGTTTTTGATGAGGGTTTCTGAGAGGGTCAGGTTTTTGGGGTGTTTTTTGGGAGGATCAGTTTTTGGGAGTCAGTTTTGGGGGTTATTCTGGAGAATTTTTTTGGGGTTTTTTTTTGAGGGTTTTTCGGGGGGTGTCAATTTTTGGGGGGGATCATTTTTGGGGGTTATTTTGGAGAGTTTTTTTGGGTTTTTTGAGCGTTTTTGGGGGGGGGTCAATTTTGGGGGTTCATTTTGGGGGTTATTCTGGGAGAGTTTTTGGGGTGTTTTCCTGGGAGGATCAGCTTTTGGGGAGATTTTTGGGTGTTTTCCTGGGAGGATCATTTTTGGGGGTTCATTTTTGGGGGTTATTTTGGAGAGGGTTTTTTTAGGGTGTTTTTCTGGGACGATCAGTTTTTTGAGGGGGTCGTTTTGGGGGGGTCAGTTTTGGGGATCAGTTTGGAAGAGTCATTTTTAGGGGTTATTTTGGGTTTTTTGGGGATCAGTTTTTGGGGGTTCATTTTTGGGGGTTATTTTGGAGAGGTTTTTTGGGGTGTTTTCCTGGGAGGATCCGTTTTTGGGGGCTTTTTGGGGTGTTTTTCTGGGAGGATCCATTTTTGGGGGTTCATTTTTGGGGGTTATTTTGGAGAGGTTTTTTGGGTATTTTCCTAGGAGGATCAGTTTTTGGGGGATCAGTTTTGGGGGTTATTCTGGAGTTTTTTTGGGGTGTTTTTCTGGAAGGATCAGTTTTTGGGAGTCAGTTTTGGGGGTCATTTTGAAGAGAATTTTGTTGGGTTTTTTTGAGGGTTTTTTGGGGGGTGTAAATTTTTGGGGGGGATCATTTTTGGGGGTTATTCTGGAGAGGTTTTTTGGGGTGTTTTTCTGGGAGGATCCGTTTTTGGGGGTTTTGTTAGGGGGAGGTGTTTTTCTGGGACTATCAATTTTTGGGAGTCAGTTTTGGGGGTTACTTTGGAGAGTTTTGTTGGTTTTTTTGAGGGTTTTTTGGGGGCTGTCAATTTTTGGGGGGGTTCATTTTTGGGGGTTATTCTGGAGAGGTTTTTTGGGGTGTTTTCCTGGGAGGATCAGCTTTTGGGGAGATTTTTGGGTGTTTGTCTGGGAGGATCCATTTTTGGGGGTTCATTTTTGGGGGTTACTTTGGAGAGTTTTGTTGGTTTTTTGGGGTTTTTTGGGGGTTCATTTTTGGGGGTTGTTCTGGGAGTGTTTGGGGTTTTCTGGGAGGATCCATTTTTGGGGGTTCATTTTTGGGGGTTATTTTGGAGAGGTTTTTTTGGGTATTTTTCTAGGAGGATCAGTTTTTGGGGGATCAGTTTTGGGGGTTATTCTGGAGTTTTTTTGGGGTGTTTTTCTGGAAGGATCAGTTTTTGGGAGTCAGTTTTGGGGGTCATTTTGAAGAGAATTTTGTTGGGTTTTTTTGAGGGTTTTTGGGGATGTCAATTTTTGGGGGGGATCATTTTTGGGGGTTATTTTGGAGAGGTTTTTTGGGGTGTTTTCCTGGGAGGATCATTTTTGGGGGCTTTTGGGGGGTGTTTTTCTGGGAGGATCCATTTTGGGGGTTATTTTGGGGGTTATTTTGGAGAGGTTTTGGGTATTTTCCTAGGAGGATTTTTGGGGATCAGTTTTTGGGGGTTATTCTGGGTTTTTGGGGGTTTTTCTGGAAGGATTTTTGGGAGTGTTTGGGGGTCATTTTGAAGAGAATTTGTTGGGTTTTTGGGGTTTTTGGGGGGTGTCAATTTTTGGGGGGGATCATTTTTGGGGGTTATTCTGGAGAGGTTTTTTGGGGTGTTTTTCTGGGAGGATCCGTTTTTGGGGTTTTTTTAGGGGGAGGTGTTTTTCTGGGACTATCAATTTTTGGGAGTCAGTTTTGGGGGTTACTTTGGAGAGTTTTGTTGGTTTTTTTGAGGGTTTTTTGGGGGCTGTCAATTTTTGGGGGGGTTCATTTTTGGGGGTTATTCTGGAGAGGTTTTTTGGGGTGTTTTCCTGGGAGGATCAGCTTTTGGGGAGATTTTTGGGTGTTTTTCTGGGAGGATCCATTTTTGGGGGTTCATTTTTGGGGGTTATTTTGGAGAGGTTTTTTGGGGTGTTTTTCTAGGAGGATCAGTTTTTGGGGGTTCATTTTTGGGGGTTATTTTGGAGAGGTTTTTTTGGGTATTTTTCTAGGAGGATCAGTTTTTGGGGGATCAGTTTTTGGGGGTTATTCTGGAGTTTTTTTGGGGTGTTTTTCTGGAAGGATCAGTTTTTGGGAGTCAGTTTTGGGGGTCATTTTGAAGAGAATTTTGTTGGGTTTTTTTGAGGGTTTTTTGGGGATGTCAATTTTTGGGGCGGGGATCATTTTTGGGGGTTATTCTGGAGAGGTTTTTTTGGGTATTTTTCTAGGAGGATCAGTTTTTGGGGGTTCATTTTTGGGGGTTATTTTGGAGAGGGTTTTTTTGGATGTTTTTCTGGGAGGATCAGTTTTTTGGGGGTTCATTTTTGGGGGTTATTCTGGAGAGGTTTTTTGGGGTGTTTTCCTGGGAGGATCAGCTTCTGGGGAGCTTTTTGGGTGTTTTTCTGGGAGGATCCGTTTTTGGGGGTTCATTTTTGGGGGTTACTTTGGAGAATTTTGTTGGTTTTTTTGAGGGTTTTGGGGGTGTGAGTTTTTTGGGGGAATCATTTTTTTGGGGGTTTTTGGGGTGTTTTCCTGGGAGGATCAGTTTTGGGGGTTCATTTTTGGGGGTTATTTTGGAGAGGGTTTTTTTGGGGTGTTTTTCTGGGACGATCAGTTTTTTGAGGGGGTCGTTTTGGGGGGGTCAGTTTTGGGGATCAGTTTGGAAGAGTTTTTTTAGGGATTTTTTTGGGTTTTGGGGATCAGTTTTTGGGGGTTCATTTTTGGGGGTTATTTTGGAGAGTTTTTTTGGGGTGTTTTTCTGGGAGGATCCATTTTTGGGGGTTCATTTTTGGGGGGTATTTTGGAGAGGTTTTTTGGGGTGTTTTTCTGGGAGGATCCGTTTTTGGGGATCATTTTTGGGGGTTACTTTGGAGGGGTTTTTTGCATCTGTTTCTGAAGGGGAGAGTTTGGGGGGGTCAGGTTTTTGGGGTTGTTTCGGTCGGTTTAATGGAGGGTCATTTTTGGGGGGTTTTTGATGAGGGTTTCTGAGAGGGTCAGGTTTTTGGGGTGTTTTTTGGGAGGATCAGTTTTTGGGAGTCAGTTTTGGGGGTTATTCTGGAGAATTTTTTGGGGTTTTTTTTGAGGGTTTTCGGGGGTGTCAATTTTTGGGGGGGATCATTTTTGGGGGTTATTTTGGAGAGTTTTTTTTGGGTTTTTTTGAGCGTTTTTGGGGGGGGTCAATTTTTGGGGGGGTTCATTTTTGGGGGTTATTCTGGAGAGGTTTTTGGGGTGTTTTCCTGGGAGGATCAGCTTTTGGGGAGATTTTTGGGTGTTTTCCTGGGAGGATCAGCTTTTGGGGAGATTTTTGGGTGTTTTCCTGGGAGGATCATTTTTGGGGGTTCATTTTTGGGGGTTATTTTGGAGAGGGTTTTTTTAGGGTGTTTTTCTGGGGACGATCAGTTTTTTGAGGGGGTCGTTTTGGGGGGTCAGTTTTGGGGATCAGTTTGGAAGAGTCATTTTTAGGGGTTATTTTGGGTTTTTTGGGGATCAGTTTTTGGGGGTTCATTTTTGGGGGTTATTTTGGAGAGGTTTTTTGGGGTGTTTTCCTGGGAGGATCCGTTTTTGGGGGGCTTTTTGGGGTGTTTTTCTGGGAGGATCCATTTTTGGGGGTTCATTTTTGGGGGTTATTTTGGAGAGGTTTTTTTGGGTATTTTTCTAGGAGGATCAGTTTTTGGGGGTTCATTTTTTGGGGGTTATTTTGAGAGGTTTTTGGGTATTTTCCTGGGAGGACTCAGTTTTTGGGGGATCAGTTTTGGGGGTTATTCTGGAGTTTTTTTGGGGTGTTTTTCTGGAAGGATCAGTTTTTGGGAGTCAGTTTTGGGGGTCATTTTGAAGAGAATTTTGTTGGTTTTTTGAGGGTTTTTGGGGGTGTAAATTTTTGGGGGGATCATTTTTGGGGGTTATTCTGGAGAGGTTTTTTGGGGTGTTTTCCTGGGAGGATCCGTTTTTGGGGGTTTTGTTAGGGGGAGGTGTTTTTCTGGGACTATCAATTTTTGGGAGTCAGTTTTGGGGGTTACTTTGGAGAGTTTTGTTGGTTTTTTTGAGGGTTTTTCGGGGGGTGTCAATTTTTGGGGGGGTTCATTTTTGGGGGTTGTTCTGGAGAGTTTTTTTTGGGTGTTTTTCTGGGAGGATCCATTTTTGGGGGTTCATTTTTTGGGGTTTTGGGGAGAGGTTTTTTGGGTATTTTTCTGGGAGGATGCATTTTGGGGGTTCATTTTTTGGGGGTTATTTTGGAGAGGTTTTTGGGTATTTTTAGGAGGATCGTTTTTGGGGATCGTTTTTGGGGGTTATTCTGGAGTTTTTTTGGGGTGTTTTTCTGGAAGGATCAGTTTTTGGGAGTCAGTTTTGGGGGTCATTTTGAAGAGAATTTTGTTGGGTTTTTTGAGGGTTTTTTGGGGGGTGTCAATTTTTGGGGGGATCATTTTTTGGGGGTTATTCTGGAGAGGTTTTTGGGGTGTTTTTCTGGGAGGATCCGTTTTTGGGGGTTTTTTTAAGGGGAGGTGTTTTTCTGGGACTATCAATTTTTGGGAGTCAGTTTTGGGGGTTACTTTGGAGAGTTTTGTTGGTTTTTTTGAGGGTTTTTTGGGGGGGTCAATTTTTGGGGGGGTTCATTTTGGGGGTTATTCTGGAGAGGTTTTTTGGGGTGTTTTCCTGGGAGGATCAGCTTTTGGGGAGATTTTTTGGGTGTTTTTCTGGGAGGATCCATTTTTGGGGGTTCATTTTTGGGGGTTATTTTGGAGAGGTTTTTTGGGGTGTTTTTCTAGGAGGATCAGTTTTGGGGGTTCATTTTTGGGGGTTATTTTGGAGAGTTTTTTGGTGGGTTTTTCTAGGAGGATCAGTTTTTTGGGGGATCAGTTTTGGGGGTTATTCTGGAGTTTTTTTGGGGTGTTTTTCTGGAAGGATCAGTTTTTTGGGAGTCAGTTTTGGGGGTCATTTTGAAGAGAATTTTGTTGGGTTTTTTTGAGGGTTTTTTGGGGGCTGTCAATTTTTGGGGGGGTTCATTTTTGGGGGTTATTCTGGAGAGGTTTTTTGGGGTGTTTTCCTGGGAGGATCAGCTTTTGGGGAGATTTTTGGGTGTTTTTCTGGGAGGATCCGTTTTTGGGGGTTCATTTTTGGGGGTTACTTTGGAGAATTTTGTTGGTTTTTTTGAGGGTTTTTCGGGGGGTGTCAATTTTTGGGGGGGTTCATTTTTGGGGGTTGTTCTGGAGAGTTTTTTTTGGGTGTTTTTCTGGGAGGATCCATTTTTGGGGGTTCATTTTTGGGGGTTATTTTGGAGAGGTTTTTTGGGGTGTTTTTCTAGGAGGATCAGTTTTTGGGGGTTCATTTTTGGGGGTTATTTTGGAGAGTTTTTTTGGGGTGTTTTTCTGGGACTATCAGTTTTTGGGAGTCAGTTTTGGGGGTTATTTTGAAAAGAATTTTGTTGGGTTTTTTTGAGGGTTTTTTGGGGGGTGTCAATTTTTGGTGGGGGGATCATTTTTGGGGGTTATTTTGGAGAGGTTTTTTGGGGTGTTTTTCTGGGAGGATCCGTTTTTGGGGGGCTTTTTGGGGTGTTTTTCTGGGAGGATCCATTTTTGGGGGTTCATTTTTGGGGGTTATTTTGGAGAGGTTTTTTGGGGTGTTTTCCTGGGAGAATCCGTTTTTGGGCGTTCATTTTAGGGGGTTATTTTGAAGAGAATTTTGTTGGTTTTTTTGAGCGTTTTCGGGGCTGTCAATTTTTGGGAGGGATCATTTTTGGGGGTTACTTTGAAGAGAATTTTGTTGTTTTGATTTCTCCCGGGGAGCTCATTTCGGGGGGTTCCTTTCGGAGGGCTCACCTCAGGCTCGTGGTTGAGGCGATAGACGAAGAGCTGCGAGGTGCCGGCCACCACCAGGTTCCGCTCGGCCGCCGAGAAGAAATGGCAATAGAGGGAAAATTCCAACCCCGTGGGGGGGTGCGTCTGCTTGTACACGGCGTACATGGCCCCAAAAACCCCCAAATCCACCGGGCGGGGGGGGCTGGAGGATAGAGAGAGATTGGGATGAGAAATGGGGAACTGGGGGGGAAAAATGAGACCCCCCACAAAAGTTCCCCTCAGACTTCTCAGACACCCCCCCCCAAATGATCCCTAATACCTCAGCCCCATTTCTCCCTCATAGAGCCCTGAAATTTCCCCTCAGACCTCTAAAATCTCTCCCCTCAGTCGCCCCCATTTCTCCCTCACAGACCCTCCCCAAATTTCCCCTCAGACCCCCCATTTCTCCCTCACAGACCCTCCCCAAATTTCCCCTCAGACCCCCCATTTCTCCTCACAGACCCCCCAAATTTCCCCTCAGACCCCCCATTTCTCCCTCACAGACCCCCCCCAAATTTCCCCTCAGACCCCCCATTTCTCTCCACAGACCCCCCAAATTTCCCCTCAGACCCCCATTTCTCCTCACAGACCCCCAAATTTCCCCTCAGACCCCCAAATTTCCCCCTCAGACCCCCATTTCTCTTCACAGACCCCCAAATTTCCCTCAGACCCCCAATTTTCCTCACAGACCTCCCAAATTTCCCCTCAGACCCCCATTTCTCCCTCAGACCCCCCATTTCTCCCACAGACCCCCAAATTGCCCTCAGACTCCCCATTTTCCCTCACAGACCCCCCAAATTTCCCCTCAGACCCCCCCATTTTCCCTCACAGACCCCCCATTTTCCTCCCACAGACCCCCCAAATTTCCCTCAGACCCCCCAATTTTCCCTCACAGACCTCCCAAATTTCCCCTCAGACCCCCATTTTTCCTACAGACCCCCCAAATTTCCCCTCAGACCCCCCATTTTCCCTCACAGACCCCCCAAATTTCCCCTCAGACCCCCCATTTCTCCCTCACAGACCCTCCCCCAAATTTCCCCTCAGACCCCCCATTTTTCCCTCACAGACCCCCCAATTTTCCCCTCAGACCCCCATTTCTCCTCACAGACCCCCAATTCTCCCCAGATCCCTAAAACCCCCCATCAGTCCCCCCCATTTTCCTTCACAGACCCCCCAAATTTCCCCTCAGACCCCCCCATTTTCCCTCACAGACCCCCCAAATTTCCCCTCAGACCCCCAAATTTCCCCTCAGACCCCCATTTCTCCCTCACAGACCCTCCCCAAATTTCCCCTCAGACCCCCCATTTCTCCCTCACAGACCCCCCCAAATTTCCCCTCAGACCCCCCATTTCTCCCTCACAGATCCCCCAAATTTCCCTCAGGACCCCCATTTTCCCTCACAGACCCCCCAAATTTCCCCTCAGACCCCCCAAATTTCACCTCAGACTCCCCATTTTCCCTCACAGACCCCCACCAAATTTCCCCTCAGACCCCCCCATTTTCCCTCACAGACCCCCCAAATTTCCCCTCAGACCCCCCAATTTTCCCTCACAGACCCCCCCAAATTTCCCCCTCAGACCCCCCATTTCTCCTCCAGCCCCCCAAATTCTCCCCAGATCCCTAAAATCCCCTGTCATTCCCCCATTTTGCTTCACAGACCCCCCAATTTTCCCTCAGACCCCCCTATTTCTCCTCACAGACCCCCAAATTTTCAAAGTCCCCCACTTTTCCCTCACAGACCCCCCAAATTTCCCCTCAGCACCCCCAATTTCTCTTCACAGACCCCCAAATTTCCCTCAGACCCCTAAATTTCTCCTCAGAACCCCCAATTTCTTTTCACAGACCCCCCACTTCTCCTCACAGACCCCCAAATTTCCCCTCAGACCCCCCCAAACCTCCCCTTCTCAGTCCCCCCCATTTCACATCACGGACCCCCCAAACCAAATTATCCCCACATGAACCCCTCAACCCCCCCCAAATTTCCCCTCAGAACCCACCTCATCCCCATGAGGGGGCGTCCACCCACCACAAAGTGCCCCCAAACTTTTCCCCCTCAGTCGCACATTTTCCCCTCATGGAACCCCCAAATTTCCCCACATATCCCTCACAGGACCCTCCCCATTTTCCCCCCCTCAGTCCCCCACATTTTCCCCTCATGGAACCCCCAAATTTCCTCTCAGTCCCCCCAGAGCCCCTCAGCCCCAATTATCCCCCCCTGAACCCCTCAGAACACCCCAAATCTCATCCCCACGCACCCCTCAACACCCTCAAAGTGCCCCCAAAATTTCCCCCCTCAGTCCCCCCATTTTCCCCTCATGCGCCCCCCAAAATTTCTCCTCAGACTGCTCCAAAAAGACACCTCAAACCTCCCTCCTCAATTCCCACCATTTCCCCCTCACGGAACCCCCAAATTTCCCCACATATCCCTCCCAGGACCCTCCCTGAAACCTCCCCCCTCAGTTCCCCCATTTTCTCCTCATGGATCTTGCAAATTTTCCCTCAGACCCCTCACAGGACCCTCCCCACTTTCCCCCTTCAGTCCTCCCCCATTTTCCCCTCGTGCACCCCCAAATTTCCCTTCAGACCCCCGAAAGGACCCCCCCAAACCTCGCCTCTCAGTCCCCCCCATTTTCCCTCATGGAGCCCCCAAATTTCCCCTCAGACTCACCCATTTCCCCCCACAGACCCCCTGAATTTCCCCTCACATACTCCCCCAAATTTCCCTTCAGACCCCCGCAAAGATCCCCTCAAACCTGCCCTCTCAGTCCCCCTCATTTCTTTCTCATGCACCCCCAAAATTTCTCCTCAGACCCCTCCAAAAAGATGCCTCAAACCTCCCTCCTCAATCCCCACCATTTTCCCCTCACAGACCCCCAAATTTCCCCTCGGACTGCTCAAAGCCCCTCAAGCCCTGCATGAACCCGCTCGACGCTCCCAAATTTCCCCTCAGACCCCTCAGAACACCCCAAATCTCATCCCCGTGGATCCCTCGACACCCTCCAAGTGCCCCCCAAATTTTTCCCCCATCAGTCCCCCCCACTTTTCCGTCACAGAGCCCCCAAATTTTCCCTCAGACTCCTCACAGGACCCCTCCAAAATCTCCCCTCTCAGTCCCCCCATTTTCCCCACACGGACCCGCTAAAACTCCCCTCAGTCGCCTCAGCCACCCCATATCCCTTCACCGCCTCCTGCACCTCTCAGTCCCCCTCAACACGCCCCAAACCCCCCCAAAAACCCTTCAAAACCCCCAAAATCCCCCCAAATTCGCGCCCCATCCTCACCGTTCCCACGCGGGCCCGTCCCGCTCCCGCCGCTGCCGCCGCCACCACAGAGATGCCGGAAGTGAGGCCGGAAGCGGCGCTAGAGCGGCGCTCCTGGGGCCGCTCTGGCCGCTCCCGCACCGACCATAGAGACGCGGGGTCCTCCAAGGGAACGGGAACTCGAACCGGGGACCCCCGGGGACCCTCCCAAAACCCCACAGACCCTCTGGGGAAATCTGGGGGAAATTTAGGGGGATTTGGGGGTTGTGGGCACCCCAAAAAGGGGCTGGACCCCATGGTGGGGCGGTGGAGGGAGTCAGGACCCCCCAAAAAGGGCTGGACCCCTATAGGGACCCTATAGCCCCCCAAAAAGGCGCTGCACCCCAGTGCCCTCCCAGTCCCTCCCAGTCCCTCCCAGTCCATCCCAGTTCCCTCCAAGTGCTCCCAGTCCATTCCCAGTTCCTCCCGCTCCCCCCGCCCCAAATCCAGGACTCCAGCTCCATTTCCACCTTTATTGCCCCATTGACCCCCCCCCAGCCCCCCAGAGGGGGTTTGGAGGTACCCCCAGCTGTGCCCAGCTGTGCCCAGCTGTGCCCAGGTGTGTTCCAGGTGTGTTCGTCCAGGTGTGTCCAGGTGTGTTCCGGGTGTGTTTCTGGTATGTCCCAGGTCCATCCAGGTGTGTTCCAGGTGTGTCCAGGTGTGTCCAGGTCCATCTCAGTATCTCCAGGTGTGTTCCAGGTACTGTTCCAGATGTCTCCAGGTATTTTCAGGTGTGTCCCAGGTCCGTCCAGGTGTGTTCCAGGTGTCTCCAGGTGTGTCCCAGGTCCATCCAGGTGTGTTCCAGGTGTGTCCAGGTGTGTTCCAGGTCCATCCAGGTGTGTCCAGGTGTGTTCCAGGTGTCTCCAGGTGTGTTCCAGGTCCATCCAGGTGTGTTCCGGGGGTGTCCAGGTGTGTTCCAGGTCCATCCAGGTGTGTTCCAGGTCCATCCAGGTGTGTCCAGGTGTGTTCCAGGTGTCTCCAGGTGTGTTCCAGGTCCATCCAGGTGTGTTCCGGGGGTGTCCAGGTGTGTCCAGGTGTGCCCAGGTGCGGATCCCAGGTGGGTCAGTGCTCGTCCCCCTGCTCGTTCAGGGCCAGCAGCAGCAGCGCCCAGCCACCCCCCGAGCAGCCCCGCGCTCTGCAGCGCCAGCAGCGCCCAGGGGCTGCCCGAGCGCATGGACAGCATGGCCGGCACCTGGGGGACACCTGAGAGTCACCTGAGATACCTGAGAGTCACCTGAGATACCTGAGAGTCACCTGGGGACACCTGAGAGTCACCTGAGATACCTGAGAGTCACCTGAGATACCTGAGTGTCACTTGGGGGCACCTGAGAGTCACCTGGGGACACCTGAGAGTCACCTGAGATACCTGAGTGTCACTTGGGGGCACCTGGGGGGACACCTGGGGACAGCTGACCGTCACCTGAGATACCTGAGAGTCACCTGGGGGACACCTGAGTGACACCTGGATGTCACCTGAGAGTCACCTGGTGACACCTGAGTGACACCTGAGATACCTGAGACACCTGAGAGTCACCTGGGGGACACCTGAGATACCTGAGAGTCACCTGAGATACCTGAGATACCTGAGATACCTGAGAGTCACCTGGGGGACACCTGAATGACACCTGAGATACCTGAGAGTCACCTGGGGGCACCTGAGTGACACCTGAGAGTCACCTGGGGGACACCTGAGATATCTGAGATACCTGAGAGTCACCTGGGAGTCACGTGGGGGACACCTGAGAGTCACCTGAGATACCTGAGTGTCACTTGGAGAGCAGATACCTGGGAGACACCTGGGGACAGCTGACCGTCACCTGAGATACCTGAGAGTCACCTGAGATACCTGAGTACCTGGAGTCACCTGGGTGTCACCTGAGAGTCACCTGAGATACCTGAGAGTCACCTGGGGGACACCTGAGGTGTCACCTGGGGACACCTGGGTGTCACCTGAGAGTCACCTGAGATACCTGAGAGTCACCTGGGGGCACCTGAGAGTCATCTGAGAGTCACTTGGGGACACCTGGGGGACACCTGGGGGACACCTATGGGTACCTATGGGCACCTGTGGGACATCTGAGCGTCACCTGAGATACCTGAGTGTCATCTGAGTGTCACATGGAGGCACCTGGGTGTCACCTGAGTGTCACCTGCAGCCCCAGCAGCGCCCAATCCCCCCAATGTCCCCAATCCCCCCAATGTCCTCAATCCCCCCAATGTTCCCAATCCCCCCCAATGTCCCCAATGTCCCCAATCCCCCCAATGTCCCCAATGTCCCTCACCATGTGGCACAGCACCAGGTGCAGCAGGAAGCCTCAATGTCCCCAATGTCCCCAATGTCCCCAATTCCCCTGAGTGTCCCCAATGTCCCCATTGTCCCCATTGTCCCCGATGTCCCCAATGTCCCCAATGTCCCCAATGTCCCCGATGTCCCTCACCATGTGACACAGCGCCAGGTGCAGCAGGAAGCCCCAATGTCCCCAATTCCCCTGAGTGTCCCCAATGTCCCCAATCCCCCAATGTCCCCATTGTCCCCAATCCCCCTTAGTGTCCCCAATTCCCCCCTGAGTGTCCCCAATCCCCCAACATCCCCAACGTCCCCAATGTCCCCAATGTCCCCAATGTCCCCAATGTCCCCAATTCCCCAGTGTCCCCAATCCCCCAATGTCCCCAATGTCCCTCACCATGTGGCACAGCGCCAGGTGCAGCAGGAAGCCCCAACGTCCCCAATGTCCCCAATTCCCCTGAATGTCCCCAATGTCCCCAGTGATGTCCCCAATGTCCCCAGTGTCCCCATGTCCCTCACCATGTGGCACAGCACCAGGTGCAGCAGGAAGCCCCAATGTCCCCAATGTCCCCAATTCCCCCGAATGTCCCCAATGTCCCCAATGTCCCCGATGTCCCCAATGTCCCCAGTGTCCCCATGTCCCTCACCATGTGGCACAGCGCCAGGTGCAGCAGGAAGCCCCAATGTCCCCAATGTCCCCAATGTCCCCGATGTCCCCAATGTCCCCACTGTCCCCAATGTCCCCAGTGTCCCCATGTCCCTCACCATGTGGCACAGCGCCAGGTGCAGCAGGAAGCCCCCGCCCAGGGCCGCGAGCCAGGTGCGGGCGGCGGGGGCGGCCCCGAGGGCCAGCCCGGCCAGCACCCCCGGCAGCACCGGCAGCGCCGCGGCCGCCGCCAGGGCCACCGTGCGCCGTGTGCCCAGCCCCGAGTGCGACAGCACCAGCGCGTCACCTGCGGGGACAGCGGCATCAGAACTGTCCCCAGACTCGGGACAGCGGCATCAGAACTGCCCCAAACACGGGGACAGCCCCAGGTGTCACCTGCGGGGACAGCCACACTCAGAACTGTCCCCAAGACTCGGGACAGCGGCATCAGAACTGTCCCCAAACACGGGACAGTGCCAGGTGTCACCTGCGGGGACAGCCAGGCTGAGAAATGTCCCCAAACACCAGGTGTCACCTGCGGGGACAGTGACACTGAGAACTGTCCCCAAACACTGGACAGACACACTGGGAGAACTGTCCCCAAACACAGGACAGGTGTCACCTGCCGGGACAGCAGCACTGAGAAATGTCCCCAAACACGGGACAGCGCCAGGTGTCATCCGCAGGGACAGCCGGACTGAGAACTGTCCCCAAACGCGGGGACAGCGGCACTGAGAAATGTCCCCAAACACGGGACAGGTGTCACCAGCCGAACCGCACGAAATGTCCCCAAACACGGGACAGCGCCAGGTGTCATCCGGGACGGGGAACTGTCCCAAACTAGCGGCAGGCATCAGAACTGTCCCCAAACGCGGGACCAGGTGTCACCTGCGGGGACAGTGACACTGAGAACTGTCCCCAAACACGGGACAGCCCCAGGTGTCACCTGCGGGGACAGCCACGCGGAGAGCCCCGAGGCACCCCCAGGCTCCGCCCCCTCCGCACAGGCCCCGCCCCTCGGTACAAAGCCCCGCCCCCTCTCCCGAGGCCCCGCCCCTTACTGAGCGCGCGAGGCGCCTCGTGCAGCGCCAGCCCCGCCCCTTCCCCTAAGCCCCGCCCCTTCCCCGAGGCCCCGCCCCTTACTGAGCGCGCGGGGCACCTCGTGCAGCGCCAGCCCCGCCCCCGCGGCGGCGCCGGCGCTGCCGGAAGCGGCGAAGGCGGAGCCGAGCGCGAGCCCGTCCGCCAGGCGGTGAACGGCGCCCCCTGCCGACAGCAACAGCGCCTGCGCGCGGCCGGAGCCTGGGACGGACACGGGACGGACACGGGACAGACAGACAGACACGGGACGGACAGACAGACACGGGACAGACACGGGGCACACACGGGAACAGACACGGGATAGACCGGAACAGACAGACAGACACGGGACAGACAGACAGACACGGGACAGACAGACAGACAGAGGATAGACACAGGTGGACAGACAGACAGACAGGACAGACACGGGGAACACGGGAAAGACACCGAGACGGAACAGACAGACAGACACGGGACAGACAGACAGACAGAGGATAGACACAGGATGGACAGACAGACAGACACGGGGCAGACACGGGGCACACACGGGAACAGACACGGGATAGACCAGAACAGACAGACAGACACGGGACAGACAGACAGACACAGGACGGACACAGGATAGGATGGACAGACAGACAGACACGGGACAGACAGACAGACAGACACGGGACAGACAGACAGAGGATAGACACAGGATGGACAGACAGACAGACACAGGACAGACACAGGACAGATGCGGGACAGACACACGGACAGACACAGGACACACCGGGACAGACAAAGGATAGACACGGGACAGACAGACAGACACGGGATACACATGGGACAGACAGACACGGGACAGACACGGGACACGCCAGGACAGACAGACACGGGATAGACATGGGAGAGACAGACAGACACGGGACACACCGGGACAAACATACGTGGGATAGACAGACACGGACAGACAGACAGACATGGGACAGACAACAGGACACAGGACAGACAGGAGGATACACCGGGGGGGGGTGGGGGGAGACCGACGGATGGACAGACAGACAGGGGAGAGACAGAGAGAGAGACAGGGGTCACCACAGGGCACCCATGGGTCACCTGGGGACACCCGTGGGGACACCTGAGGTCACCCAGCATCACCTGGGGCCACCCCCAGGCACCTCTGGACGCCTCCGTGTCCCCCCAATGTCCCTTCAATGTCCCCCACGTGTCCTCCCCGTGCCCCCCCCGTCCCCCAGTGTACCCCCAATGTCCCCCCCGTGTCCCTCCATGTCCCCCCCTCCATGTCCCCTCTGTGTCCCCTCCATGTTCCCCGTGTTCCCTCAATGTCCACCACGTGTCCTCTGTGTCCCCCTCAATGTCCCTCAATGTCCCCCCGTATTCCCCTCTGTCCCCCCCATGTCCCCCTCCCGCATCCCCTCCTGTCCCCGCTCCTGTCCCCCAATGTCCCCCAATGTCCCCCCATGTCCCCCTCCCGTGTCCCCGCTCCTGTCCCCCAATGTCCCCCCAATGTCCCCCCATGTCCCCCTCCCGTGTCCCCGCTCCTGTCCCCCAATGTCCCCCAATGTCCCCCCAATGTCCCCTCCCCCTCCCGCGTCCCGCTCCTGTCCCCCAATGTCCCCAATGTCCCCCAATGTCCCCCTCCATGTCCCCCCCTGCCCAATGTCCCCCCAATGTCCCCTCCCCATGTCCCCTCCTGTCCCCCCTGTCCCCCAATGTCCCCAATGTCCCCCCATGTCCCCCCCTCCCGTGTCCCATGCCTCCTGTCCCCCAATGTCCCCCCAATGTCCCCCATGTCCCCCCCTCCGTGTCCCCTCCATGTCCCCCAGTGTCCCCCGTGTCCCCCCATGTCCCCCTCCCGTGTCCCCGCTCCTGTCCCCCAATGTCCCTCCTGTGTCCCCACTCCTGTCCCCGTGTCCCCGCTCCTGTCCCCTCGTGTCCCCCACAATGTCCCCCCAATGTCCCCTCCCGTGTCCCCCTGTCTCCTGTCCCCCATATCCCCCCCCCCCGCCTCCTGCCCCAATGTCCCCCCCATGTCCCTCCCCCCGTGTCCCCGCTCCTGTCCCCCAATGTCCCCCAATGTCCCCCCCATGTCCCCCTCCCATGTCCCCCTCCCGTGTCCCCGCTCCTGTCCCCCATGTCCCCCCCATGTCCCCCCGCTGTCCCCGGGGCGCCCCCAGCTGGCGCCCGGCGCCGCCGGCCCGCGCCCGGCCCAGTGGCCTAATGGACAAGGCATCAGCCTCCGGAGCTGGGGATTGTGGGTTCGAGTCCCACCTGGGTCGGCTCCGCCCCCTTTTACCGGGGGGAAGGGCGAGTTCAACGGGGAAATATTTGGGGGGATTTCGGGAAATTTGGGAGGGATTTGGAGGAGTTTTGGGGGGATTTCAGGAAATATGGGAAGACTTGAGGAGTTTTGGGGGGGATTGAGGAGTTTTGGGGAGATTTGGGGGGAATTGGGGGGGATTTGAGGAGTTTTGGGGGCATTTCAGGAGGTTTGGGGGAGATTTGGGGCAGAATTTGGGCTGGGGGGCTTATGGGCAGAATTTCGGGAGTTTTGGGGGGATTTGTGGGGGTTTGGGGCAGAATTTGGGGGATTTTGGGGAGAATTTGGGGAGTTTTGGGCCTGAATTTGCGGGGTTTTTGGGGGGGGTTGGGGGGTTTTGGGGGGGATTTGGGGGATTTTGGGGCAGAATTTGGGGAGTTTTGGGCCTGAATTTGCAGGTTCTTTTGTGGGGAGTTGGGGGTTTTGGGGGGGTTTTGGGGGGATTTTGGGGCAGAATTTGGGGAGTTTTGGGGGGATGATTTGGGGATTTCGGGCAGAATTCGCGGGGTTTTGGGGCGTGAATTTGTGGGGTTTTTGGGGGGAGTTGGGGGTTTTTTTGGGGGGGGGATTTGGGGCATTTTAGGGCAGAATTTGGGGAGTTTTGGGGGGGGATTCGGGGCCGTACCTTGATTGGTCAGTTCCTGTGTGCTCTGGGCGGGGTCAGGGGCGGGGTCTCCATCCTTCACCTGCGGGGGGAGGGGGTTCTGTACCCCAAAACCGCCCCCTCCCCCATCAGCAGGTGACGCCCCCAGACTCATTCAAGCCCAAATCCCCTCCCCAGCCGAACCTCCCTTGGAGCCCCCCCACCCCAAAAACGCCCCCAAAATCCCCCAGAGCCCCCCCAAAACCTTCACCCCATCCCGGGGGGGGCTCAGGGTCCTCCCAGACACCCCCACCCCCCCTTGGAGGGGTCCCCATCGCCCCCAGACCCCCGAATTCCCCTCCCCCCATCCCTGCCTGCTCCGGGGGGGGGCTCCCAGCACCCCCAATGTCCCCCCAGTGTCCCCAATGTCCCCCCACTGTCCCCAATCCCCCCAATGTCCCCAATGTCCCCCCAATGTCCCCAATGTCCCCAATGTCCCCAGTCCCCCCCAGTGTCCCCAATGTCCCCAATATCCCCAATGTCCCCAATGTCCCCAATCCTCCCAATGTCCCCAATCCCCCCAATCTCCCCAATGTCCCCCAATGTCCCCCAATGTCCCCGATGTCCCGTCAATGTCCCAAATGTCCCCAATGTCCCCCACTGTCCCCAATTCCCCCAATGTCCCCAATGTCCCCAATGTCCCCAATCCCTCCAATCCCCCCAATGTCCCCAATGTCCCCGATGTCCCCCCAATGTCCCCAATCCCCCCAATGTCCCCAATGTCCCCCAATGTCCCCGATGTCCCCCCAATGTCCCCAATGTCCCCCCGGTGTCCCCTGGGTGTCCCCAATCCCCCCAATGTCCCCAATCCCCCCAATGTCCCCAATTCCCCCAATGTCCCCAATGTCCCCAGTGTCCCCTGGGTGTCCCCTGGGTGTCCCCACCTCCTCGGGGGGCGCTCCCAGCCCCCCCAGCAGCCGCTCCAGGACGAAGCCCCCGTAGAGCCCCCCGAGCACGGCCAGCAGCTCCCAGGGGGGGCTGTGCGTGTCCCCGCCGTGCTCCGAGTGTCCCCCCCCGGCGTGGCTGTGCACCCCCAGAGCCTGCGGGACACGGGGGACACCAGGTGACATCGGTGTCACCCCCCTGCGACCCCCAGAGCCTGCGGGACACGGGGGACACCAGGTGACATCGGTGTCACCCCCCTGCGACCCCCAGAGCCTGCGGGACACGGGGGACACGAGGTGACATCAGTGTCACCCCTCTGCGACCCCCAGAGCCTGCGGGACACGGGGGACACCAGGTGACATCGGTGTCACCCCCCTGCGACCCCCAGAGCCTGCGGGACACGGGGGACACCAGGTGACATCAGTGTCACCCTCCCCACACTGTGTCCCCCCTCCTTGGACCCCCAGAGCCTGCGGGACACGGGGGACACACGATGGCATCCATGTCCCGCCCCCCGCCCCCCCCGCCATGTGTCCCCACCGTGTTCCCATGTCACCCCCGATGTCCCCACAATGTCCCCAGTCCCCTGTCCCTCCATCCCCCCAGTGTGTCCCCAATGTCCCCCTCAATGTCCCTCACGTCCCCCCATGTCCCCCGCCCCCGTGTCCCCCCCGTCCCCCCATGTCCCCAAATGTCCCCCCATGTCCCCCTGTTCCTGTGTCCCCCCAAATCCTCCCATGTCCCCCATGTCCCCCACCCCCTGTCCCCCCAATGTCCCTCATGTCCCCCCTGTCCCCTTGATGTCCCCTCGACGTCCCCGATGTCCCCAATGTCCCCTCGATGTCTCCGACATCCCCAATGTCCCCAATGTCCCTGATGTCCCCAATGTTCCCACTGTCCCCTCAGTGTCCCCAATGCCCCCCGATGTCCCCTTGATGTCCCCAATGTCCCCACTGTGCCCCCGACATCCCCGATGTCCCCAGCGTCCCCTCGATGTCCCCGATGTCCCCCCAATGACCCCGATGTCCCCACTGTCCCCCTGCTGTTCCCTTGATGTCCCCAATGTCCCCAACGTCCCCAATGTCCCCCCGATGTCCCCGCTGTCCCCGCTGTCCCTTCGGTGTCCCCGCAGTCCCCGCTCTCCCCACAGTGGCCCCCCAGTGTCCCCCCGATGTCCCCGCTGTCCCCGCTGTCCCCCCGATGTCCCTCCTGTCCCCGCTGTCCCTTCGGTGTCCCTGTTGTCCCCCCCCGTCCCCGCTGTCCCCGCTGTCCCCCCGATGTCCCCCCTGTTCCTGCTGTCCCTTCGGTGTCGCTGTTGTCCCCCCGATGTCCCCGCTGTCCCCATGATGCCCCCAATGTCCCCGCTGTCCCCCCGATGTCCCCGCTGTCCCCGCTGTCCCCGCTGTCCCCCCGCTGTCCCCGCTGTCCCCGCGCTGTCCCCGCTGTCCCCGCTGTCCCCCCGATGTCCCTCCTGTCCCCGCTGTCCCTTCGGTGTCGCTGTTGTCCCCCCGCTGTCCCCGATGTCCCCCCGATGTCCCCGCTGTCCCCTCAGTGTCCCCGCTGTCCCCGCTGTCCCCGCTGTCCCCATGATGCCCCCAATGTCCCCGCTGTCCCCTCAGTGTCCCCGCTGTCCCCGCTGTCCCCCCGCTGTCCCCGCTGTCCCCTCAGTGTCCCCGCTGTCCCTTCGGTGTCGCTGTTGTCCCCCCGCTGTCCCCGCTGTCCCCCCGATGTCCCCGCTGTCCCCGCTGTCCCCGCGCTGTCCCCGCTGTCCCCGCTGTCCCCCCGCTGTCCCCGCTGTCCCCCCGATGTCCCCCCGATGTCCCCGCTGTCCCCGCTGTCCCCGCTGTCCCCACCTCGGGCAGCACGTGCAGCAGCGCGTCCCCGCTGAGCGCCCCGGCCGCCAGCCCGTCCAGCAGGGGGCGCCACCAGCGCGGGGGACACAGGCGACACAGGCGACACCGGCGACATCCGGCACCGTGGGGACAGCGGGAGCACAGGGGACAGCGGGGACACAGCACCAGGGCCAGCGCCACCAGCGGCACCAGCGCCAGCGCCAGCGCCGTCAGTGTCCCCAGCAGGTACCCTGCGACAGGGGACAGGGGTCAGGGGTCAGGGGACAGGGGTCAGGGACAGGGGACAGGGGACAGGGACAGGGGACAGGGACAGGGGACAGAGGGCACAGGACAGGGACAGGGACAGGGGACAGGGACAGGGACAGGGACAGGGGTCAGGGGACAGGGACAGGGGACAGGGACAGGGACAGGGGACAGGGACAGGGACAGGGGTCAGGGGTCAGGGACAGGGACAGGGACAGGGACAGGGGACAGGGACAGGGACAGGGGTCGGGGTCAGGGGACAGGGACAGGGGACAGGGTCAGGGGACAGGGACAGGGGACAGGGGACAGGGGACAGGGACAGGGACAGGGACAGGGACAGGGGACAGGGACAGGGGACAGGGGTCAGGGGTCAGGGGACAGGGACAGGGGACAGGGTCAGGGGACAGGGACAGGGACAGGGACAGGGACAGGGACAGGGGACAGGGACAGGGACAGGGGACAGGGACAGGGGACAGGGGTCAGGGGTCAGGGACAGGGTCAGGGGACAGGGGACAGGGGACAGGGACAGGGACAGGGACAGGGACAGGGGACAGGGACAGGGACAGGGGTCAGGGACAGGGTCAGGGGACAGGGACAGGGACAGGGGTCAGGGGTCAGGGACAGGGACAGGGACAGGGACAGGGGACAGGGGACAGGGACAGGGACAGGGACAGGGGACAGGGACAGGGACAGGGACAGGGGACAGGGGACAGGGGACAGGGGACAGGGGACAGGGCGGGGACAGGGGACAGGGACAGGGGACAGGGGACAGGGACAGGGGACAGGGACAGGGATGGGGACAGGGACAGGGGACGGGGGTCAGGGGACAGGGACAGGGACAGGGGACAGGGGGTCAGGGAACAGCAGGACAGTGTCCCAGCCCTGTCCCTGTTCCTGTCCCCATCCCTGTCCCCATCCCTGTCCCCACTCACTCTCGGTGACACCGAGCTGCTCCTCAGTCTCGGTGCTATTGGTGGCCATGGGGACAGTGACATTGTCACTGCTGTCCCCAGAGCTGGGGGCTGTGGGGCCGTGGTGGCACTCAGTGTCCCCATGGCTGGTGTCAGTGTCCCCACGGGTGGCGTCCCTGGGGTCGATGTCACCGTGCCAGGCGTCCACGTCCCCGTGGGGCGCGTCAGTGTCACCGGTGTCCCCATAGTGCCAGGTGCTGGTGTCCCCACGGTGACTGCCCATGTCCCCACAGTGGCTGTCGGTGTCCCCACACCAGGGGCTGGCCGTGTCCCCGCTGTCCCCGATGTCCCCAGGGCAGAGGCGGTGGCCGCGCAGCACCAGGACCCCGAGTGCCACCAGCACCCGGCCGGTCCCCACCCTTGGGGACATCCTGGTGGTGGCCGCCAGCACCCCCCGAGCGTCCACGCAGGCCTGTGACACCCAAATGTCACCGCGTCACCCTCAGGGCACCCAAATGTCACCGTGTCACCCCCACCCCTGGACATGGCTGCCATGGCATGAGGGCTGGGCAATGGTGGCTGTGACAGGTGTGTCACCTCCCCAGGACGCATGGGTGACATTTGTCACCTCTCTGTCACCTCCCTGCACCAGCAGCCGTGCCCTGTGTTCCCCGGTGTCCCCTCACGTCCCCATGTCCCCACATTCCCCATGTCCCCATGTCACTTTTGTGTTCCCCATGTCCCCCCATGTCCCCACATCCCCCAATGTCCCCCTATGTCCCCATGTCCCCATGCCCCCTGTCCCCCCTGTCCCCCATGTCCCCTGATGTCCCCATGTGTCCACATCCCCCAAGTCCCCTGATGTCCCCACATCCCCCATGTCCCCATGTGTCCCCATGTCCCCCCATGTCCCCATGTCCCCATGTCCCCACATGTCCCCATGTCCCCACATGTCCCCCCATGTCCCCACATGTCCCCATGTCCCCACATGTCCCCCATGTCCCCACATGTCCCCATGTCCCCCCATGTCCCCACATCCCCCAATGTCCCCCCATGTCCCCACATCCCCATGCCCCCTGTCCCCCATGTCCCTCCCTGTCCCCCCATGTCCCCATGTCCCCACATCCCCCAAGTCCCCTGATGTCCCCCATGTCCCTCCATGTCTCCCCATGTCACTCTTGTGTTCCCTAATGTCCCCAATGTCTCCCCTTGTCCCCCCATGCCCCCTTGTCCCCTCAGATCCCCATGTCCCCCATGTCCCCCATGTCCCCACATCCCCCATGTCCCCATGTGTCCCCATATCCCCACATGTCCCCCCATGTCCCCATGTCCCCCCATGTCCCCATGTCCCCATGTCCCCATGTGTCCCCATGTCCCCACATGTCCCCACATGTCCCCATGTGTCCCCATATCCCCACGTGTCCCCACATGTCCCCATGTCCCCCCATGTCCCCATGTCCCCATGTGTCCCCATGTCCCCACATGTCCCCACATGTCCCCATGTGTCCCCATATCCCCACGTGTCCCCACATGTCCCCATGTCCCCCCATGTCCCCATGTCCCCCATGTCCCCATGTGTCCCCACATGTCCCCCCATGTCGCCATGTCCCCCATGTCCCCATGTCCCCACATGTCCCCCCATGTCGCCATGTCCCCCCATGTCCCTATGTCCCCCCATGTCCCCATGTCCCCATGTCCCCATGTGTCCCCATATCCCCACGTGTCCCCACATGTCCCCATGTCCCCCCATGTCCCCATGTGTCCCCATGTCCCCATGTGTCCCCATGTCCCCACATGTCCCCATGTCCCCCCATGTCCCCCATGTCCCCACATGTCCCCATGTCCCCATGTGTCCCTATGTCCCCACATGTCCCCATGTCCCCCATGTCCCCCACGTCCCCACATCCCCCATGTCCCTCTGTCCTCCCTACCCCCCTATTGCTCCCATGTCCCCACATGTCCCCACGTCCCTCTGTGTCCCCTGATGCCCCCATGTTCCCCCGTCCCCTTATCCCCCCAGATCCCTCATGTCCCGATGTCCCCTCATGTCTCGATGTCCCCTCATGTCCCGATGTCCCCTCATGCCCCCACATGTCCCCTCATGTACCGATGTCCCCTCATGCCCCCACATGTCCCCACATGTCCCCTCATGTCCCCATGTCCCCACATGTCCCGATGTCCCCACATGTCCCCTCATGTCCCCCCATGTCCCCACATGTCCCCCCATGTCCCGATGCCCCCTCATGTCCCCACATGTCCCCCGTGCCCCCCAGGTCCCCACACCCCCGCGTGTCTCCGTGTCCCCTCACCTGGTGGCCGTTGTCACCGCGGTAGTTGGGCTCGATGGCCGCCAGCAGCTCGGCCACCTCGCGCAGCCCGGGGCCACCGCGGCCGGCGACAGCGACAGTGACATTAGCGGTGACATCGGCGGCGACATCGGCGGCGAACTGCCGGTGCAGGGCACGGACACGGCTGGCCCAGGAGCCTGCGGTGGCCTCGGTGTCGCCCTCGGTGTCCCCGCAGGTGGCCGGGGGGTCCCTGAGCGTGGCCACCACGGCCGCCCCCAGCCAGGACAGCTCGGTGGCCTCGAGCCCCGCGGGGCCACCCGGGGCCTTCCCGGCCAGGGCCAGCAGCGCTGGCACCGAGGGACACTGCGGGGACACGGACAGCGTCAGGGGCACGGGGGGCACGGGGGGCACGGGGGGCACACGGGACAGGTGACACACGTGGCACACACGGGACACACGGGGCACAGGGGGCACACACGGGACAGGTGACACACGTGGCACACACGGGACACACGGGACAGGTGACACACGTGGCACACACAGGACAGGTGACACACACGGGACAGGTGGCACAGGTGACACACACGGGACAGGTGGCACACGGGGCACACGGGGCACACACGGGACACACGGGGCACACACGGGACAGGTGACACAGGTGGACACACACGGGGCACAGGGGGGGCACACGGGACAGGTGACACGCTGGCACACACGGGACACACGGGACAGGTGACACACGTGGCACACACGGGACACACGGGACAGGTGGCACACGGGGCACACACGGGACACAAGGGACAGGTGGCACACGGGGCACACGGGGCACACACGGGACAGGTGACACAGGTGGCACTCACAGCACAGGTGACACGGGTGGCACACATGGGACAGGTGACACACACGGGACAGGTGACACACGTGGCACACACGGGACACACGGGACAGGTGGCACACGGGGCACACGGGGCACACACGGGACAGGTGACACAGGTGGCATACACAGGACAGGTGGCACACACGGGACGAGTGTCACAGGTGGCACACACGGGACAGGCGGCACACACGGGACAGGTGGCACACACGGGACAGGTGGCACAGGTGGCACTCACAGCACAGGTGACACGGGTGGCACACACGGGACAGGTGACACACGGGACAGGTGGCACACACGGGACACACGGGACAGGTGGCACACGGGGCACACGGGGCACACACGGGACAGGTGACACAGGTGGCACACACGGGACACACGGGGCAGAGGTGGCACTCACAGCACAGGTGACACGGGTGGCACACACGGGACAGGTGACACACACGGGACGAGTGTCACAGGTGGCACACGGGACAGGTGGCACACACGGGACAGGTGACACAGGTGGCACACACGGGACAGGTGACACACACGGGACAGGTGACATGCATGGGACAGGTGGCACAGGTGGCACACACTGGGACGGGTGGCACACGCAGGACAGGTGGCACACACAGCACAGGTGGCACAGGTGGCACACACAGAACAGGTGGCACAGGTGGCACACACAGCACAGGTGGCACACACGGGACAGGTGGCACACACAGCACAGGTGACACACACAGCACAGGTGACACACACAGCACAGGTGGCACACTGTGACATGTCCCCAATGACCCAGCACTGCCTGTCACACACAGACTGGCACAGGTGGCTCACACGGGACGGGTGGCACAAGTGGCACACGCAGCACAGGTGACACAGGTGACACCCACGGTGCACACGGCACCACCTGGCACATGGCACAGGTGGCACATACAGCACAGGTGACATGGGTGGCACAGCACAGGTGGCACAGGTGACACAGGTGGCACAGGTGGCACAGGTGGCACAGGTGACACAGGGGCACACACAGCAGAGGTGACACACATGACACAGGTGGCACAGGTGGCACACACAGGACAGGTGGCACAGGTGACACAGGTGACATACATGACACAGGGGCACACGCAGCACAGGTGACACAGGTGGCACACACTGCACATGTAGCACACACAGCACGGGTGACACAGGTGGCACAGGTGGCATAGGTAGCACACAGATGACACGGGTGACACGGGTGACACAGGTAGCACACAGGTGACACGGGTGACACAGGTGACACAGGTGGCACAGGTGGCACAGATGACACAGGTGACACGGGTGACACAGGTAGCACACAGATGACACAGGTGACACGGGTGACACAGGTGACACAGGTGGCACAGGTGGCACAGGTGGCACACAGATGACACAGGTGACACGGGTGACACAGGTAGCACACAGGTGACACGGGTGACACAGGTAGCACACAGATGACACAGATGACACAGGTGACACGGGTGACACAGGTAGCACACAGGTGACACAGGTGGCACAGGTAGCACACAGATGACACGGGTGACACGGGTGACACAGGTAGCACACAGGTGACACGGGTGACACAGGTGACACAGGTGGCACAGGTGGCACAGGTGGCACAGATGACACAGGTGACACGGGTGACACAGGTAGCACACAGATGACACAGGTGACACGGGTGACACAGGTGACACAGGTGGCACAGGTGGCACAGGTGGCACACAGGTGACACGGATGACACAGGTGACACAGGTGGCACAGGTGGCACAGATGACACAGGTGACACGGGTGACACAGGTGGCACACAGGTGACACGGGTGACACAGGTAGCACACAGATGACACAGATGACACAGGTGACACGGGTGACACAGGTAGCACACAGGTGACACAGGTGGCACAGGTAGCACACAGATGACACGGGTGACACGGGTGACACAGGTAGCACACAGGTGACACGGGTGACACAGGTGACACAGGTGGCACAGGTGGCACAGGTGGCACAGATGACACAGGTGACACGGGTGACACAGGTAGCACACAGATGACACAGGTGACACGGGTGACACAGGTGACACAGGTGGCACAGGTGGCACAGGTGGCACACAGGTGACACGGATGACACAGGTGACACAGGTGGCACAGGTGGCACAGATGACACAGGTGACACGGGTGACACAGGTGGCACACAGGTGACACGGGTGACACGGGTGACACAGGTGACACAGGTGGCACAGGTGGCACAGGTGGCACACAGATGACACAGGTGACACGGGTGACACAGGTAGCACACAGATGACACAGATGACACAGGTGACACGGGTGACACAGGTAGCACACAGGTGACACGGGTGACACAGGTAGCACACAGGTGACACAGGTGGCACAGGTAGCACACAGGTGACACGGGTGGCACAGGTAGCACACAGATGACACAGATGACACAGGTGACACGGGTGGCACACACAGCACAGCTGACACCCCTGCCCCCCCCCCACACGCTCCCCCTCCCCCATGCCATTTCCCCTCGCCCATCCCCCCGCGCTGCCCTTTGTCCCCTGGCTGTCGCTGTCGCTGTCGCTGTCGCCGCCGCGGGCGCGGTCTCACCTCTCCGCACGGCTCGCGCGGGCACTGCGCACGGCCGCCCGCGCGCGCCACGAGGGCCCCCAGCTCCCCGCGGGACAACCGTCCCTCGCCCGACGCCAGCAGCGCCTGCAGGGCCGCCAGGGCCGCGCCGGGGCCAGCGCGGCTCGGGGGCGCGGCGGGCAGGGCGAGCGCGGCGGGCAGCGGCAGCCACAGCAGCGGCAGCAGCCGCAGCAGCCGGCGCATGGCGAGCAGGAGGCGGCGGCGCTGCTGGCGGCCGCGGTGGCACTGGGGTGACGGCGCTGGTGGCCGTGGGGACACCGTGGGGACACAGCGGGGCTGTAAAACCCGCCCGGGGCCGCGGCCCTGATTGGCCCGGCTTGAGATTGGCCCGGGTTAACGATTCATTCACCCCGCGGGGGCCCGGCCCGCGCCCGCCACGGCACCGCCACGGCCCCGCCACACCGGGGGGACAGCGGGGGGACACCTGGGACACAGCTGGGACACCTGGGACACCTGGGACACAGCTGGGACACACCTGGGACACAGCTGGGACACACCTGGGACACCCTGGGACATTCCTGGGACACAGCTGGGACACCCCTAGGACACAGCTGGGACACCTGGGACATTCCTGGGACACACCTGGGACACCTGTGACACCCCTGTGACACCCCTGTGACACACCTGGGACACCTGGGACACCCTTGGGACACCCCTAGGACACAGCTGGGACACCTGGGACACAGCTGGGACATTCCTGGGACACTCTTGGGACACCGGGACACCTGTGACACCCCTGTGACACCCCTGTGACACCCCTGGGACACCTGGGACATTCCTGGGACACCTGGGACACCCTTGGGACACCCCTGGGACACCCCTGGGACACCCCTAGGACACAGCTGGGACACCTGGGACATTCCTGGGACACCTGGGACACCCCTGGGACACCCCTGTGACACCCCTGGGACACCCCTAGGACACAGCTGGGACACCTGGGACATTCCTGGGACACACCTGGGACACCTGTGACACCCCTGGGACACCCCTGTGACACACCTGGGACACCTGGGACACTCTTGGGACACCTGGGACACCCCTGGGACACCCCTGGGACACCCCTGGGACACCCCTGGGACACCCCTGGGACACCTGGGACACCTGGGACACCCTTGGGACACCTGGGACACACCTGGGACACCCCTGGGACACACCTGGGACACCTGGGACACCCTTGGGACACCTGGGACACCCTGGGACACACCTGGGACACCTGTGACACCCCTGGGACACCCCTGGGACACCTGGGACACCCTTGGGACACCTGTGACACCCCTGGGACACCCCTGGGACACCCCTGGGACACACCTGGGACACCCTTGGGACACCTGGGACACACCTGGGACACCCCCAGGACACCTGGGACACCCCCAGGACATTCCTGGGACACACCCCTGGGACACCCCTGGGACACTCTTGGGACACCCCTGGGACACCCCTGGGACACTCTTGGGACACCCCTGGGACACCCCTGGGACACACCTGGGACATCCCTGTGACACCCAAAGGGCACCAGGACCACTCTGGGTGGGGACAGGGGGACAGGGCCACCCCCAGCCCCGGGCATGGCACTGGTGGCCAGAGCCGTGGGAAAGGGCTGTGGGGTGCCAGTGTCACCCCGTGTCACCCTGTGTCACCTTTGGGCGCTGGGGTCACCTTTGGGTGCTGGGGACACCTTTGGTGCTGGGGACACCTTTGGGGCTGGGGACACCTTTGGGTGCCAGTGTCACCTTTGGGTGCCGGTGTCACCTTTGGGTGCTGGGGACACCTTTAGGTGCTGGGGACACCTTTGGGTGCCAGTGTCACCTTTGGGTGCTGGGGTCACCTTTGGGTGCTGGGGTCACCTTTGGGTGCCGGTGTCACCTTTGGGTGCTGGGGACACCTTTGGGTGCCGGGGACACCTTTGGGTGCCAGTGTCACCTTTGGGTGCTGTGGTCACCTTTGGGTGCCATTGTCACCTTTGGGTGCCATTGTCACCTTTGGGTGCCGGGGTCACCTTTGGGTGCCAGGGACACCTTTGGGTGCCGGGGACACCTTTGGGTGCTGGGGTCACCTTTGGGTGCTGGGGACACCTTTGGGTGCCGGGGACACCTTTGGGTGCTGGGGTCACCTTTGGGTGCCGGTGACACCTTTGGGTGCCAGGGACACCTTGGGGTGCCAGGGACACCTTTGGGTGCCAGTGTCACCTTTGGGTGCCAGGGACACCTTTGGGTGCCAGTGTCACCTTTGGGTGCCAGTGTCACCCCGTGTCACCCTGTGTCACCTTTGGGTGCCATTGTCACCTTTGGGTGCTGTGGTCACCTTTGGGTGCCATTGTCACCTTTGGGTGCCAGTGTCACCTTTGGGTGCCGGTGTCACCTTTGGGTGCCGGGGACACCTTTGGGTGCTGGGGACACCTTTGGGTCACCTGTGTCCCTTCTCCCTTCTCAGGACACGGGCACAGCCCAGCACGAGGCATCGCGTGACACACGTGTGACGCCCATGGCACGGGTGGCACATGTCACACACGTGTGACACCCACGGCACAGGTGGCACATGTCACACGTGTCACACATGTCACTTTGCCGGACACCCCGTGTGCCACGCCCGGTGCCACCCGGTGTCCTGCCAGCCTGGGCCGTGTCACCCCACGTCACCTGTGTCACCCGGTGCCACTCCGGCTGGAATTTGTCCCCAGAGCCACCTCCTTCCCCACACGGCCTTGGTGCCGCTCCCTGGGCAGGGACACGCGGCTGTCCTGGGGGTGGCAGTGCCACCAACGGGCGCCAGGCTGTCCCCACCCCCCCCGTGCCACCACAGGAAGGACCCAGGAGCCTCACGGGGCGGGCGACACGTCCTGGGGGGTGGTGACATCATGTGGTGCCACGTGGCGTGTCACGACATGTCACAGCGTGTCACAGCGTGTCCCCTGCAGCTCAGGGTGGCACTCGCCGCTGTGCCATGGCCACCTGGCCCTGGTGTCACCGTGTCCCCTCCCACGCTGGTGTCCCCACGGCCACCCACCCTGGTGGCACCGTGTCCCTGTGTCCTCATGTCCACCCCAACTTCCCATTACCCCCTTATCAGTTGTATATAATTATCCAATTCCCCTTCACCCCAATGTTGTCCGTGTCCCCTGTCCATCCCAATGTCCATCCCAGTGTCCCCCTGTCCACCCCAGTGTCCCCATGTCCATCCCAATGTCCCCATGTCCATCCCAGTGTCCCCCATGTCCATCCCAGCTGTCCCCAATCCCATGTCTTCCCAATGTCCCCCTTCCCAATTCCCATGTCCGTCCCAATGTCCCCTGTCCATCCCAGTGTCCGTCCCAGTGTCCCCCTGTCCGTCCCAATGTCCCCCTGTCCGTCCCAGTGTCCCCATGTCTGTTCCAGTGATGTCCCCCTGTCCATCCCAGTGTCCCCCTGTCCATCCCAATGTCCCCGGTCCGTCCCAACCCCTGTCCATCCCAGTGTCCCCCTGTCCATCCCAATGTCCCCCTGTCCATCCCAGTGTCCCCCTGTCCGTCCACCCCAATGTCCCCATGTCCATCCCAATGTCCCCCTGTCCATCCCAGTGTCCCCTGTCCATCCCAGTGTCCCCCTGTCCATCCCAGTGTCCCCCTGTCTGTCCCAATGTCCCCCTGTCCATCCCAGTGTCCCCATGTCCATCCCAATGTCCTCCTGTCCATCCCAGTGTCCCCGTGTCCATCCCAATGTCCCCATGTCTGTTCCAGTGATGTCCCCCTGTCCGTCCCAATGTCCCCCTGTCCATCCCAATGTCCCCCTGTCCATCCCAGTGTCCATCCCAGTGTCCCCCTGTCCGTCCCAATGTCCCCCTGTCCACCCCCTGCCACCCAGTGTCCCCATGTCCGTCCCAATGTCCCCTGTCCACCCAATGCCCCATGCCACCCATCCCCTGTCCCCCAACCCCTTCCCCCAAGCCTTCACCCACCCCCTTCCACCCATCCCCCGTCTACCCAATGTCCCCATGTCCATCCCAATGTCCCACCTCCGTCCGACCCCGCCCTGTCCCCTCTGTCCCCACCTCTGGGTCCCTTGGGGACAGGGGGACGAGGACTTTGCCCCTTGACGGTGCCAAGGTGGCACCGAGGCGGCGCCGGGCAGCGCCACCAGCACCACACCACACCAGCCTAATTAGCGTAATTGGGGGCAATTAACCCTGAACTTCCCGGTGACGCCACGTTTGGTGACAATGCGGAGCCAGGCGGGGTTTAGCGGGAAATCCAAGGATTTTGGGGGTTTTTGGGCGAAAAACAATTGCTTAGATCTGGTCTAAACCCCTTAAACCAGGTCTAAACACCTTAAATCAGGTTTAAACCCCTTAAATCAGGCTTAAATCCTTTAAACCAGGTCTAAATCCCTTAAACCAGGTGTAAATCCCTTAAACCAGATAGAAAATTCCTTAAATCAAGTTTAAATACTTTAAACTAAGTTTAAATCCCTTAAACCACATCTTAATTCCTCAATTCAGGTCTAAATCCCTTAAACTAGGTCTACATCCCTTAAACCAGTTTTAAATCCCTTAAACCAGGTCTAAACCCCTAAAACAAGGTCAACATCCCTTAAACCAAGTTTAAATCCCTTAAACCAGGTTTAAATCCCTTAAACCACATAGAAAACCCCTTAAATCAGGCCTAAATCCTTTAAGCTAGGTTTAAATCCTTTAAATCAGGTTTAAGTTCTCTAAACTAGGTCAATATCCCTTAAACCAGCTCTAAACCCCTTAAACCACGTCTAAACCCCTTAATTCAGGTTTAAGTCCCTTAAACCCGATCTAAATCCCTTAAATCAGGTTTAAATCCCTTAAACCAGGTCTAAACCTTTTAAATCAGGTCTAAACTCCTTAACCCAGGTCCAAGCCCCTTAAACCAGGTTTCCATTGCTTAAGCCAGGCCGAAACCCCCTGGTTTAGGTTTCAATCCCTTAAACCAGGTCTAAATTCCTCAATTTAAGCACCAGCGCCGCCTCCAGCTCCGACACAGCCGTCGCCAGGGCGGGATCGCCACCGCAGCGTTGCCCGGCAACGGTTCTGATTGACAGGCTGAGAAGCCAATCAGTGACGCGGCAACGTAGGGAATTGACCAATAGGATGCGGATATGCCACCAGAAGAGGAGGGACAGAGGGGAAAAGGAATTCAGGGAAGGGAGATTTGTACGGCAAAACGCCGTACGGCACCTCAGGCACGGCTCTAATTAGGCCAAGAGTAATTCGGCCACGGGCTTAATTGGGCCTCGCAAGTCGTCGGCAGCAATAGTCTCGAACGGATCGTAGAAAATGGCGGGGCCTCCCTCGCCACCGGGGACAGGAGCGCCGTCGGCTCCCACATCGCCGTCTCCTACTAGGCCGCCATAGGAGGGATCAACATGGCGGCGTTGCCAGGCAATTGGGGTGACGGACGGATTAAAAGACCAATCAGCGACGACTGAGCTGAGAGGATGAGCCAATTGACTTTTAAGGAAGGCGGGACACACGGGAAAGGCATTGTGGGCATCGTAGTGCGGACCCTCAGAAATGAGCCGCTGGGCTGCAATAGCGGGGACCAACATGGCGACGTCGCTTGGCAACCGTTCTGATTGACAGCTCTATGAGCCAATCAGCGAGGAAAAAAGTAGGGGATGACTGACTGAGCCAATGGAATGCCGAGTTTGGCCGGAATAGGAGGGACAAGGGGGGAGTGTTTACGGAAAGACTCGAAAGGGCTGTGGAGCTACCGGGACCGGACCGGGATCATCGGGATCGGAATTGTCGGGATTCTCGGGATTCTCGGGATCGGTATCACGATCGAGGAGAGGGCCCAGAGCCCTCCAGGCTCAGCCGGGGATGTTCCACGGCATCGCGGGCCCGGCCGGGATGGGCGGTGAGAGCGGGGAACGATCCCGAAATTCTCGGGATGGGATCGCCGGGATGATCCCGACATTCCCGGGATGGGATTCTCGGTCTTCCCTCCTTTTAACCCTTTCCTTCCTCCCACTGCAGCGCCCGGGAATAAACGCGAGCTTTATGAGGTGAGTGCGGCTCGGGAATGTCCGGAAATGGTCGGAAATGTCCGGAGATGGTCGGAAATGTCCGGCAGCGTCCGGAAATGTCCGAAGGTGGTCGGAAGTTTCCGGGAGTGGCCGGAAATGGCCGAGGATGTCCGGAAATAGCCGGAAATGTCCGAGGATGTCCGGAAATAGCCGGGAATGTCCGAGGGTGTCCGGAAATAGCCGGGAATGAGTCCTGGAATTTTGGGGAATTTTAGTTTTTTGGGAAATTTGGGAATTTTTGGGAATTTTCCGTCTCCTCTCCCTGCAGGAGGTGAAGCTCTACAAGAACGCCCGGGAACGGGAGAAGTGAGTGAGGGAATTTTGGGGCAATTTTGGGAATCTGGGGGGATTATTTGGGGAATATTTGGAGAAATTTGGTACGGGGGTGGAGGGGGTTGGGATTAATCCCAGTTTGTCCCACTCCCATCCCAGTTCATTCCCAGTCCCTCCAAATCCATTCCAATCCCATTCCAATCCCATCCCAGTATATCCCAGTCCCATCCCAGTTAATCCCAGTTAATCCCAGTTAATCCCAGTGTGAGAGCCTGTCCGAAATGCTGCGTTTTCCTGCCTCACGATTGCCACGGAATGTGGACGGCTGTACGAGGGTTTTTGGGGTGAAGGAAGAGACGAGATGGGCTCCGTGATCAGAAGGTTTGATTTATTACGTTATGATATAAACATCTATTTAAACTATACTGAAAAGAAAAGGAAAGGGAGAGTTTCCAGAAGCTGCTGGCTACCTGAGGAAAGGAAAGAATGGATGACAAACCTCGCTGTCTCCAAGCGAGCTCCGTCCTGCATTGGCCACCAACTCCAAACATCCCAACCGGGCCGGTCCAGGCAGACCTGCCCCGTTCCACAGCAGCAGATAACCCGTTGTTCGTGTCTGCTCGCTGAACTTGTCAGCTTCAGCAGGAAGATCCTAAGAGAGGATTTTCCATAAAGGAAACGCCCGTGACAATGGGAGACCACCAAGAAAACCGTCGAGCCGGTACAGGGGGAGGGGGTGCTGTCTCTGAGCTACCTGCCTGCGCTGCACCTGGTGGGACGTTCTGCCCTGGTTCCGAACAACGGATCCGGACTTCCCCGCCTCCCTGGGGCCTGGCTGGCTTTGAGCTGTACACACGGCCCCTTTCCAATAAAACGGCCCCTCTCGCCAGCAGAGACGCGGCCTTCTTCATCGAGGGGTCGGGACAAGAAGCCCCTCTGAAATAAACAGGGCAGGAGACTTTTCTCCTTTTAATGCCTTTATTAAAAGTGATCAGCTCAAGATTGGGAAGCTCGACGGGGCTGTGGTCTCCGTCTTCTTTCCAGCGTGGCTCAGAGGAGGAGGATGTGCAGCTTTGTCCACGAGGGGCAGAGCCAGGGGTCTGATCCTCACAAGGACTTCTGGGCAGGACCCCGGTGTTTTCCCCTTTTCCCTGCTTCCCGGCTTCAGGTCCTGGTCTCAGGCAGCTTCTGCAGTCAGGGCGAGGGGCACTGTCTCGGTTTGGAAAGCCAGGAGTCTGCTGAGGAAGGCAGGAGCCTCCCCTGAAACGGAGAATGTAAACCCTCCCCACCCCTCGGAATTGCTATAATTTTAAATTAAGGGGCTCTCAGGCAAAGATATGGGAGCAGGAAATAACAGTTCTTTAATAGGGAAGAAATAAAAAGAATAAAATAAACAATGCAGTCCACTGGAACAACACTGACAGAGTCAGAACCCAACCCGACACCCTGTGGATCCGGGTGCTGGTGTCAGTCCGATTGAAAATGTGGCTGCAGTCCTCTGAAGTATCAGGTGTGGTTCTGTTGGAGCAAGGGGAATCTGTAGAGAAGGATGTAGTCTTCCTCTGAAGATCCAGGAGGAAAAGGCAGCTGCTGTTCCTCTGGGGAATCTTGCGGAGAAAAGCCGAGTTGCAATTTCAGAATCTCAGAGTATATTGGGGTAGCAGTGCTTGGCTCCTCCCTCTGGGCGGAGCATCTCACAATGGGATGTTATAGTTCTTATCAGTCATGCACTGATATTCAATAGCCTGTTATCAGCGGAGGTCCCCTCCCCAGGGAGGTGTGAATGTGATCACTCAAAGAGAGAGATCAGGCAAACTGCTCACTTGGCAAGGTAATCAGCCATACAGATGGTAATGGAAAACATCTTGCATGCGATCTTCAACAGGCACCAAGGTCTCCCAACATCTCTGCAGGTCCAGCACGCTGCTCCTCACATCCCGGAATCACTCTCATCTCCCAATCTTATATTTGGCTCGTTGTTTTGGGTTTTTTTTTATAAGTTCAATACGTCCCATGGTACACTGGTTCTCAAAATCTGCGTATTCTGATGTCCTTTTCTCTCCCTGACTGGGAGCGGTACCTTTGCCTTAGGGCAGGGTTTTACCGATACAGAAGGAGGGCTATCACCCTGCCCTGGCTAGGGTCGTTCAGTGATACAAAGAGAACTATTAACTCTAACGACTTGTAATTAACATAACAAGCGACACCGCCGCGGCAACTCCAGGTCTAAATTTTGTAACTTAGTTTTTCTACAGAAATAAAATTTACCCAAATTCTGTTCATAACACCTCTGCAGAAACCCCCCTTGTGCTTTATCGCAAGGACTGGCGCTGAGCACCCCACACCCGGCTCGGGGGAGCTGTGCTGTGGCAGGGGGAATGCTGCCCGAAGCGCTGGAGCGTTACAACAAATGGTTCCTGCTGGTTGCTGTGTCCCCTGTGCGCGCCCCGTGTTCTGTGCGGACTCGGCGGGGCCCGCGGGAGAGTAGGGGGGTCTCCTGGGGGTTCCGGGGTGTCTGGGCTCGGGCACAGGGAGGGATGGAACGTGCCCGGCCCCCGCGCGCCCCCGGTTTCGGTCGGGTCACTCTCCGGGCGGGTCTGTGTTGTTGCTCCCACCCCCAGCTTCGGTATAGCCAATAAACGCGACCGCGCGGCATTCCATGTCTCCTGTTCTTCCAATGCTTTGCGTAGGGCCTCCTCTGCTTTCCCCCACGCTTTCAGGCTTTTACTACTGCTTGTGGATTTAGTGTCCTCTGCCAAAGCGGCAGTGCATTTTTCCCAAACCTCGGAGTGTAATATTTCTATGGGGCGTTGAATCACTTCTAGCTCTAGGAGTCTTGTCACGGCAAGAGTAAAATTCTTGAGCTCACACTTAATTCTCCATTGCATATGCATCGAACTTACGACCTTCGCTATCGCCTCCATTACGAATCGCGGGTCTTGGGGCGTCCCCCTCTGCCACAGACGTTCCAGCTGCTGCAGCCGCTGCTCTTGTCCAGGAGAAATCCCCTCACCCGGGCTTTGCCACTCCCGGGTTTCGGCACCACTATGTCGCCTTCTGTTTGGAAGGCGAGGCGACCTGGTTTCAACAAGCAGCACGGCAACCCAATTCTCTCATGGGTCACTCGGGCCAGTAACACACGCTGACACCAATGTGGTGGACAGTCAAAGGCCTTTAATGTTACAATTTGGGGGTTTTATAGATAGGGGCTTCTCTACGTCAGGAAGGGGGTCGTACGATGCTTAGTAAGGAGTGGAAAGTTACTGGTATTTCTATGTTATTCCGAGGGTGATCATTATCTCAGGGGAGAGGGGGAGAGGGATTTTGCAACTCCCCGTGACATCGCGGTATCTTGCGAGCGCCTGTCCCTGCCTGCTACAGCTTTTCCCCCCTTCCTGACGGCCGTGGGTTCGGGTGTGGAACCGCTTCCCTTCCCCCCGAGGCACGGCAAAATCCCCCCCAGAGTAAAAAAGGGTGAAAGGCGCTTGTCTGTGTCAAGGTAAGGCCAAAGAGAAAAGCTGCTTCGATAAAAAACGAGAAGATAAAGAGGAGACAGTGAAATGAAAACAGAGACGCCGCGGGAACAGGACAGGGACACGAGAAATTCCTTCTGATAATGAAAATTAGCGGCAAAAGTCACTGCGAAATCCATAGAAATGAATATGTATGAGCCTCTTGTGAAATTGTGTGCATATGCATTTGAAAGGGGGATAAAAGGGAGGGCTGGGGTTCGCAAAGGGGCGCATGCCCTTTTAAAGAGAGCAGTCTGTCCCCCTGGCCTGCGTCCAGCGCTGAATAAACATACCGCTCTATAACTAAAAGTTGTAGAGTTTTCTCTACCTCCGCACAGCACTGGTTGCTGTGTCCCCTGTGCGCGCCCCGTGTTCTGTGCTTTTCCCCCCCTCCTGACGGCCGTGGGTTCGGGTGTGGAACCGCTTCCCTTCCCCCCGAGGCACGGCAAAATCCCCCCCAGAGTAAAAAAGGGTGAAAGGCGCTTGTCTGTGTCAAGGTAAGGCCAGAGAGAAAAGCTGCTTCGATAAAAAACAAGAAGAGGGGACATTGCTGATAACAGACTAGAATGTCGCTGCATGGCTGATAAGAACAGTAACATCCCATTGTGAGATGTGAGCCCAGAGGGAGGAGCCAAGCACTGCTACCCCGATACACTCTGAGATTCTAGAACACCAGCACGGTTTTTCTCCACGGGATTCCCCAGAGGAACAGCAGCTGCCTCTTCCCCCACTGGATCTCCAGAGGAAGAATCCATCCTTCTCTACAGAACCCCCTTGCTCCAACAGAACCACACCTGGTACTTCAGAGGACTGCAGCCACATTTTCAATTGGACTGCCACCAACACCCTGACCCACAGGGTGTCAGGTTGGGTTCTGACTCTGTCACTGTTGTTCTAGTGGACTGCGTTGTTTATTTTATTCTTTTTATTTCTTCCCTATTAAAGAACTGTTATTTCCTGCTCCCGTATTTTTGCCTGAGAGCCCCTTAATTTAAAATTTATAGCAATTCGGAGGGGTGGGGAGGGTTTACATTCTCCATTTCAGGGGAGGCTCCTGCCTTCCTCAGCAGACTCCTGGCTTTCCAAACCAAGACAGTTTCATGGCTCACAGACCAAATGGGTGTCACTGGAGGGCCAGCGGAACCTACAGAATTGCAGCTGGCTTTGGCTCCAGAAATGTCACCTTTACAGCAGACATTTAAAACTGATTTATTGGTTTTGGTAGTGGAGGGGGTGTGGGAATCCTTAAAATCAGAGGGTTTTGGGAAAGCTGCGAGAGGCAGGCCTCGGAGACAGCAGAACTGCGGTTAGAGCTAAGTGGAAGCCGTGAGATTTGTCAGCAGAAAAGTTATGTGAGATGTAGAAAGTAAGGACAAATAGAACAATGGTCTGCGTATTAATGCTTGGCTGGAATGACTCCCTAAGCTACTCTTTTGGTTTGGAAAGCCAGGTGTCTGCTAAGGAAGGCAGGAGCCTCTCTTCAAATGGAAATTGTAAATCTCCTCCTCTCTCCTCTGAATTGCTATAATTTTAAATTAAGGGGCTCTCAGGCAAAAGATATGGGAGCAGGAAAGAACAGTTCTTTAATAGGGAAGAAAAAAAAAATAAACAATGGAGTAAACTAAACCAACACTGACAGGGTCAGAGCACAGCCTGACGCCCTGTGGGTCAGGGTGCTGGCAGCAGTGCCATTGAAAATGTGGCTGCAGTCCTCCTGTAGTGTCAGGTGTGGTTCTGCTGGAGCAAGGGGGATCTGTAGAGAAGGATGGATTCTTCCTCTGGAGATCCAGGGGCAGAGGCAGCTGCTGCTCCTCTGGGAAATCCAGTGGAGAAGCCGTGCTGGTGTTCCAGAATCTCAGATTATATCCAGGCAGGAATGCTTGGCTGGTGTTCCAGAATCTCAGATTCTATCCAGGCAGGAATGCTTGGCTGGTGTTCCAGAATCTCAGATTATATCCAGGCAGGAATGCTTGGCTGGTGTTCAAGAATCTCAGATTCTATCCAGGCAGGAATGCTTGGCTGGTGTTCCAGAATCTCAGATTATATCCAGGTAGGAATGCTTGGCTGGTGTTCCAGAATCTCAGATTCTATCCAGGCAGGAATGCTTGGCTGGTGTTCCAGAATCTCAGATTCTATCCAGGCAGGAATGCTTGGCTGGTGTTCCAGAATCTCCAGATTCTATCCAGGTAGGAATGCTTGGCTGGTGTTCCAGAATCTCCAGATTCTATCCAGGCAGGAATGCTTGGCTGGTGTTCCAGAATCCCCAGATTCTATCCAGGCAGGAAAGCTTGGCTGGTGTTCCAGAATCTCCAGATTATATCCAGTTGGGAATGCTTGGCTGGTGTTCCAGAATCTCCAGATTATATCCAGGCAGGAATGCTTGGCTGGTGTTCCAGAATCTCAGATTCTATCCAGGCAGGAATGCTTGGCTGGTGTTCCAGAATCTCCAGATTCTATCCAGGCAGGAATGCTTGGCTGGTGTTCCAGAATCTCAGATTATATCCAGTTAGGAATGCTTGGCTGCTGTTCCAGAATCCCCAGATTATATCCAGGTAGGAATGCTTGGCTGGTGTTCCAGAATCTCAGATTATATCCAGGCAGGAATGCTTGGCTGCTGTTCCAGAATCTCAGGTTATATCCAGGCAGGAATGCTTGGCTGGTGTTCCAGAATCTCCAGATTCTATCCAGGCAGGAATGCTTGGCTGGTGTTCCAGAATCTCAGATTCTATCCAGGCAGGAATGCTTGGCTGGTGTTCCAGAATCTCAGATTATATCCAGGCAGGAATGCTTGGCTGGTGTTCCAGAATCTCAGATTCTATCCAGGTAGGAATGCTTGGCTGGTGTTCCAGAATCCTCAGATTCTATCCAGGCAGGAATGCTTGGCTGGTGTTCCAGAATCTCAGATTATATCCAGTTGGGAATGCTTGGCTGGTGTTCCAGAATCTCAGATTCTATCCAGGCAGGAATGCTTGGCTGGTGTTCCAGAATCTCCAGATTATATCCAGTTGGGAATGCTTGGCTGGTGTTCCAGAATCTCAGATTCTATCCAGGCAGGAATGCTTGGCTGCTGTTCCAGAATCCCCAGATTCTATCCAGGTAGGAATGCTTGGCTGGTGTTCCAGAATCTCCAGATTATATCCAGGCAGGAATGCTTGGCTGGTGTTCCAGAATCTCCAGATTCTATCCAGGCAGGAATGCTGGGCTGGTGTTCCAGAATCCCCAGATTCTATCCAGGTAGGAATGCTTGGCTCCTCCCCTGGGCTCACATCTCCCAGCGGGATGCTGTAGATCTTATCAGCCATGCAGGGACATTGAATAGCTGTTATCAGCAGGTGTCTCTGCAATTGTGGAAGAGATAAGGAAAACTGCCCACTGAACAGAAGACACCTGCCACACAGATGGCGAATAGAATACCGTTTGCTTGGCAATCCAGGACATTATCCACTCCTTGTTCTATTTCCATCTGCATCACAATGAAACCTTACCCACAGTTCTCACTTAGGACTGGGTTTCCCTGTGGTACACAATGGGTTTCTCCATCTTTCTGCATTACCCACCAAGTGTTACCAGGTCCTTGAGCAAACCAATCCCAGGGATGTGTTTGTCTTTGCCTGAGGTTGGAGTAATCCAAACAGTCTTTCCCAAAATACCTTTCATGTGTACAACAGGGACTTTATCTCCATCCACTGTGTGCAGTGGTTCAGACTGGGCAGGACCAGCTCGATTTATGGACCCTCAGGTGTTGACCATCCAGGTGGCCTTTGCTAAGTTCATTTCTCTATTTCTAAAATTCCCCCTCCAAGTGCCTTCAGGGTTGTTTTAAGTAGTCCATTGCACCGTTCAACTTTCCCAGCAGCTGGTGCATGGTAGGGGATATGATATATCCATTCAATGCCATGTTCCCTGGCCCAGGTGTTGATAAGGCCATTCTTGAAATGGGTCCCATTATCTGACTCAATTCTCTCAGGGGTGCCATGTCTCCACAGGATTTGCTTTTCCAGGCCCAGGATGGTGTTCTGGGCAGTGGCATGAGGCACAGGGCAGGTCTCCAACCATCCAGTGGTGGCTTCCACCATGGTCAGCACGTGGCGCTTGCCCTGGCGTGTCTGGGGCAGTGTGATGGAGTCAATCTGCCAGGCCTCCCCATACTTGTACTTGGACCATCACCCACCATACCACAGGGGCTTCACTCGCTTGGCCTGCTTGATGGCAGCGCACGTCTCACAGTCATGGATAACCTGTGAAATACTGTCCATGGTTAAATCCACCCCTGGGTCTCGTGCCCACTTACAGGTGGCATCTCTGCCCCGATGGCCTGAGACATCATGGGCCCATCGAGCTAGGA
This sequence comes from Camarhynchus parvulus, assembly GCF_901933205.1. Taxonomy (NCBI): domain Eukaryota; kingdom Metazoa; phylum Chordata; class Aves; order Passeriformes; family Thraupidae; genus Camarhynchus; species Camarhynchus parvulus. Next base: position 151,885,148 of record NC_044572.1, on the reverse strand, counting down.
ATAACTCTCCTGTATGTTGCCAATCTAGGTCTATCTTGGACACCTCTATCTTTGCAGCCTGATCTACCTGCTCGTTGTTTTGCTGCTCCTCATTGTCTCCACTCTTGGGGACAGGGGCATCTACATGATGGATTTTCACAGGTAGCTTCTCCAACTAAGTGGCAATGTCTTTCCACTCATCAGCAGCCCAAACTGCCTTTCCTCTATGCTGCTAACTAGGCTTTTCCCACTGCTCCAGCCAGCCCCACAGAGCATTGGCTACCATCCACAAATCAGTATAAAGGTAGAGCTTGGGCAACTTCTCTCTCTCAGCAATGTCCAGGGCCAGCTGAGCAGTTCTGAGTTCAGCAAGTTGGCTTGATCCACCTTCTCCTTCAGTGGCCTCCTGCGACCTGTCGTGTGGGGCTCCATACGGCTGCTTTCCTCTGCTGGTTCATCCCTACGATGTGACAGGAACCATCAGTGAACAGAGCGTAGCGCGTTTCCTTTGCTGGTAGTTGGTTGTATGGTGGAGCTTCTTCAGCCAGTGTCACTACAGCGCCTCCTGCTGGCCGCGGATGTGTCACTACAGCGCCTCCTCCTGGTCACGAGTTGTTCCCCTCAGCACCTCCTGCTGGCCATGGGTCCTTCACTGCAGCGCCTCCTGCTGGCTGCCGGCGTGTCACTACAGCGCCTCCTGCTGGTCACGAGTCGTTCACCACAGTGCCCCAGCTGGCCATGGGTCATTCGCCGCTGCACCCGCACTGGCCACGGGTCTGTCACTGCAGCACCCCCTGCTGGCCATGGGTTCATCCCCACAGCACCGTCTGCTAGCTGAGAGTCCATGACCTCAGCGCCCCCTGCTGGCCATGAGTCTGTCACCACAGCGCCCTCTGCTGGCCATGAGTCTGTCACCACAGTGCCCTCTGCTGGCTGCAGGTCTGTCACTACAGTGCCCCCTGCTGGCCACAGATCTGTCACCACAGCGCCCCCTGCTGGCTGCAGGTGTGTCACCACTGCGCCCTCTGCTGGCCATGAGTCTGTCACCACAGCGCCCCCTGCTGGCCATGAGTCTGTCACCACAGTGCCCCCTGCTGGCCCGTGAGTCCGTCACCACAGTGCCCCCTGCTGGCCACAGATCTGTCACCACAGCGCCCTCTGCTGGCCACAGATCTGTCACCACAGTGCCCCCTGCTGGCTGCAGGTGTGTCACTACAGCGCCTCCTGCTGGTCATGAGTCATTCACCTCAGCGCCTCCTGCTGGCTGTGGGGGCGTTACTACAGTGCCCCCTGCTGGCTGCAAGGGTGTCACTATTGCACCTCCTGTTGGTCACAAGTCGTCCACCACAGTGCCCCCTGCTGGCCGTGGGAGAGTCACTGCAGCGGCCCCGGCTGGCCGTGGTGCCAACCCCACCTGAACAGAAACCGGTGCTGAGCAGGCAGGTGGGAAACGCCTGCTCGTGTGGTGTTGTTTGTTCTCTTCTGGGTTTTATATTTTCTAGTAAAAAATAGTTGTCCCCTTTCCTATCTTTTTGCCTGAAAGCCACGTAATTTTTGGAGTTACGCTGATTTGGAGAGAGGGGTCTTCTCTTTCCACTCCAGGAAGGTTCCTGCCTTCCTGGACATTTGTCACTTAAACCAAGACACTTCCTGGCACCCAACACGAGGCTTAAGAGGAAAGGGTGAAAAGAGAAGAGCAGTTCCCAGGTGATCCATTTGTGTATTGGGTAATAGAGACCTCAGCAGGTGTCACCGTGTGGCCCAGCTAAGCCCAGTCCAGCCAGCAGACGATTGTGACTATGTAGGAAACACATTCTGTGCTGTTCTTGTGAGCCAGCGAAGGCTTCCTAAAGATAACGAAAGTCCTGTCTCTCTCTTGAGGAAGACAACAAGGTTGTCACCACGCCAATGTGATAAAGGAGAGAAAGATAAAAGATACAGACGCTAGCTGGCTCACAGAATGACGTGGCTCCTTGTTCATCTAATGAGAACTTTGTTTCTTTCTTATGACCAATGGGCAGTGAATGTGTCTGTTAAGTAAATGTAAATATCTTGACAAACTATAAAAGCAACATGTTGCTATAATAAATCTCTCTTATGCGCCCTTGTGATGGAGTCTTGGTGCTTTGCGCTGTGTCTCGCTCTGTAGCGACGTCTGGTGCCGCCCGCCGTGATTGCAACTGGACTGCAAAAAGGGAAGAGAAAAAAGAGAAAAAAAAAAGTTGAAGGGAAGCTGAAAAAAAATTTGTGAAGGCAGCAAGGACGCTGCGGAGGTCTGGACCTAATTCAGACATCTGAATCGAAGTGAGCAGCTGGGAAAAATAATGGGAAATAATTTATCGAACGAGGAAAAGACTGTCTTCTCCATGTGGAAAGCTTCATTGAAAAGGAAGAACATTCAAGCTTCTGATCATGCTCCTCGTAGCTTACTGATATGGTGTAAATCACAGGACTTTGAAGCTGATGCCGACACTGCCTTCAGTGTCCAGGCATGGAAAAAGGTTGGGAAGAGACTATGGGGAGTGGTATCTAAGGGGGATAGACGGTTGTCGATTTGGCTGCTGCCTGGAGATTATTGTATGAGGCGCTGAAGGAACGGAAAGCAGAACAAGATAGAGGGGAGGAACTGGAGGAGCAGGAATTAGAGCTAGAAACCGGAGTAGAGGAACAGGAGGAAGATGAGGCTCAGCCTGTCGATGTATCTCCTCCTGAGGAGGCTGCTGCAGTCGCTGTGGAGGTTCCCTCAGGGTTTGTTATCATGAGACTCAAACGGCAGGCTGGGACTGTTCCTCGGTATTTATCTCCAAAAGACGGTGTTAAACCTGTGTTAGTTGAACTGAGAGTTAAACCAAAGTATCTTACGCCTGCACAGCAATTGGCAAAAATGAAGTCACAGAAGGAGCGAAGTGAAACACAGGCTGGGTCATCAGCCCTTCTGTCTCTCCCTGGGTTGTTTGTTCCCCTCTCACCCTCCCGTGGTTCAGCTGCTCTGTCCCTGCTTTCCCTTGAGCTGTCCACCCCTCCTCTGCTCTCCTTCAAGCCGTCTGCCTCCACTTCACCCCCAGGTGAGCTGTCTGCCCCCCGCCTCCCTCCTGAACCGGTTGAACAAATGCAATCTTTAACATTGTGCCCTGCCCTGTCCAGTGACAGCTCTGACGATGAACTGCTGGTTATAAGTACACCTAAAAAGACGCAGGAGTCTGTTTCTGTTAGACCTCGTAGCAGATCCAGGCCTGATGTTTCTTGGACTTTGCCTCCCTGCCGGTGGCTGTGACTCCTCAACACCCTTTGCATTTTGGGAGCATGTGAGAATGAAAGCAGCTGAAGCGGGAGATTGGAATTTGTTAGAGAAAATAGGTCCACCTGAAAGGATGGAGATGGCTGCTGCTGCTGCTTCTGGTGGGCCTGCGGCTTTTCCTGTTTTCAAAGCTGCTCCTAATTCGGGACAACAAGAGAGCCATCAGGTTTTTGCATGGAGGGTTGTACAGGACCTTCAGTCCAAAGTAGACCAGTATGGTGTTAACTCTTCACAGGTGATGCAAGTGATTCGTGTTCTAAATGCTGATGTACTCACACCTTATGATATCGTTCACCTTGCTACGGTTCTGTTTCAGCCACTGCAGTGTGGTGTGTTTCAAGCTACCTGGAAGCAAATGGCTGAAAGAGTGGGATTGGACAATATGCAGTCACCTCAGCAGGATCCACGTCACGCTGTGGGAGCCGATGCCTCGCTGGGCAATGGACTGTTCTCTAACCCGGATTTGCAGGCAAGATGGGACCCCCTGGTTCTGGCACAGCCCCAGCAGCTGGGTATGAGTGCCTTGCTTAAAACAATCCAGATGGCAGCTCCTAAACCGAGGGAGATTACCATCCAGCAAGGGGTGAAGGAACCTTTTCTGCAGTTTGTGGAGAGGGTTGCTGCAGCCCTTGAGAAGCAAGTAGAAGATGAGAAGTTGAGGCAAATTTTACGCAGACAGCTAGCACGGGAGAATGCGAACGATGATTGCAGGAGAATTATTGATTCTTTACCGGGAGATCCCTTGCTGTCTTGTAGTTGCTTGCTCAAAGGTCGGTTCGGTTGAACATAAAATGGCTGCTCTGGCAAAAGTCATGAAGTCCTCACCCAGATGTTCTGCTTGTGAAGAATCAGGGCGTGTGAACACCCAATGCCCTCAAACTGCTGGACGATGTGTACACTCTGGTTGGTTTGGTGATCGCCCCGGAGAAAGTGCAAATACAGATGCCTTGGAAATATTTGGGGTTGATAATCACCAATACACAAATTGTGCCTCAACCTGTAAAACTGGACATTGAAATTAAAACCACTGCTGATGTACAGAAATTGGTTGGTGCAATAGGTTGGCTTGGGGAAAACCAATCATCAACTGCAACTTTTGTTTGACTTAATATCAGGGATAACTTCCTCTACCAATGAGAGACATTTGACCACTGCAGCAAAAAAAGGCTGTAGGAGAAATTGAATTGGCCTTGACACCTAAATTTCTTACCAGGATAGATGTTTTTGTTGGTGTGCAATTATTAATTTTGAGAGATGACGAAATACCATTGTATTTCAATGATTATTGTGACAATGGAATGATAAATGGGAAGACAAACTGCATATTTTGGAGTGGATATTTTTGTCTTTCAGGTCCCGAAAAACTGCTCCAGGTCTGTGTGAGCTTTTTGCAGACATCATGATCAAAGGTCGCAGTCATACCGGTACAACAATGGCATTTTGAGTGGTGTTTTCAAAACAATCATGAGCTGCAATCTGCCTTATCTTCTTTCACAAGCCAAATAGCATCTAATTTACCTTCCCATCCTATTTGGAATTTCACTAAGAGGATTCCCTTTCAAGGGAGACAACTTTGCTCTTCTGCGCCAGTGGAAGGCGCGACAGTTTTTACAGATGGATCAGGAAGACCTGGCAAGGCTGTTGTAGCCTGGAGGAAGGATGACCGCTGGGAATATGAAGCAATGGTTCAAGAAGGGTCTCCTCAGTTAATTGAACTTTGTGCCGTACTTTTGGCCGTTACCTTATTTCCTAGTTCCGTAAATACAGTTACTGATTCTGTTTACGTTGCTAATCTAGTGAAGCGGTTGGATCAAGCTGTGTTGTATAATGTGAAGGAGAAACCATTACTTGTTAAGTTGTTGGAATTGTGGACTGTTGTTCGCAATCGAAAGCATTCTTATTTTATTACGCATGTTCGTAGCCAACAATCACTGCCTGGATTCTTTGTGGAAGGTAACGCCTGTGTGGATTCCCTTGTGGCTGCCTCGGCAGTAAAAACGGTGCCTAATGTGTTCCAGCAAGCTGCTCTATCTCACCAACTTTTCATCAGGGTGCTCAGGCACTACGGCAGCAATTTAAATTATCGTACAGTGAAGCAAAGTCAATTATTTCTTCTTGCCCTGATTGTCATACGTCTCATGTTTCACAATATTACGGCACTAATCCCAGAGGCTTACTCCCTTTGCAAGAACGGCAAACAGATGTTACAAAAATGCCTGAATTTGGCCATTTAAAGTATGTTCATGTCACAACTGACACCTTTTCCCATGCCGTGGTTGCTTCAGCATTGGCAGGTGAAGCAGCTCGGGATGTTATTCATCACTTTTGCCACGCCTTTTCCATTTTAGGCGTTCCATCACAGGTAAAGGTGGGTAATGGCCCGGCGTATGTTTCAAAGAAATGGCAAGTGTTTTTCGTGCCTGAGGTGTTGGTCGTTCTACTGGTATCCCTCATGCTTCGACAGGCCAAGCAATTATTGAACGTGCTCATGGTGCGTTGAAGCGCCAGGTACAAAAACAAAAAGGGGGAATGCAGAGGGAGTCACCTCAAGTGAGATTAGACAAAGCCGTTTATGTGTTAAATTTTCTGTGTCCTTTACCTGACTTATAAGTGTCCCCTGTACTCTGTCATTTTTCATCCTTGAATTCAAAACAGCCAAACTTTCAGAAAGGTGTTAAGGTATGGGTAAAAGATTTAATCACGGGAAATGGACTGGCCCAGTGGAATGAGGAACATGGGGAAGAGGATATGCAGGTGTTTTAACAGAAAATGGCCCTCGTTGGGTCTCTGCCCGTTGTGTTAAACCTTATTTGGAGCACACAGAAAAAGACAGGATGGGGGGTTCTACAGTGGAAGCAAAATGAGTAGGTAATTGCATCGGTTATTAGGTGGATGGAAGCACGGACCCTCAAGGAATGTGTGGTAAAGATGGTAATTCAAACAGAGTAAAGGGAGTTATGGGCTTACGGTGAAAATCCAAAAGTTAGTGGATGTTACTTTTGCTTCTTTTCCTTGAATTCTCTTACAGAGAGGTTGGGAGTACTGAGAAATGCGTCTTGTACCATTTCCTCTTGCAGGGCACCGACGGTCCCAAAAGAGAGGAATTTGATGCACCTAAGGGAGAAGCGTCACCTTTGCATAGGAGTCGAACTAGTAGCTGAAGTCCACACTCTGAGCAACTGGCTTGGCTGCCCATTGTGACGGCAGCAACCAGTTCCAAAGCTGAGCGGATGCTGCTTGGTTCTAAGCGGCGACCAGGCAGATGACTCGTCTCTGATTCTGTGTGGGAGGAAGTTATTTGATCAGAGGTGAAGGTGCCATTCCGCTACAAACGTGTCATCGGGAAATTGCGAGGTCTGTAACGGCATTCGGAGATCTGTTTGTATGTGCCCTGTCTGTATATGAATGGTAAGGCTGCGAGGGTGTGTGCTGTGGAGCTGGTAGAAGCTGGTTATCTGTAAGTGAGTGAAGAATGGATCCTCCATCTGCTCGGATTTCTGCAAGGGCCCTGCAGGAGTCCTTAGCAGTTGTGCTTGTGGGTCAAATACAGAAAGGGGGAATTGTAGGAAAGGCATTTTGTGCTGTTCTTGTGAGCCAGCAAAGGCCTCCTGATGGTAAGGAAAGTCCCGTATCTCTCGCGAGGAAGACATCAAGGCTGTCACCATGGTGACAGGATGAAGGAGAGAAAGTTTAAAGACACAGACCCTAGCTGTCTCACAGAATTCTGACGCGGCTCCTTCACCTAATGAGAACTTTGTTTCTTTGTTATGACCCATGGGCAGTGAATGTGTCTGTTAAGTAAATGTAAATATCTTGAAAAAACTATAAAAGCAACATGTTGCTATAATGAATCTCCCTTATGCACCCTTGGATGGGCTCTTGGGAAGGAATTCCTGCCTGTGGGGGTGCTGGGGGACTGGAACAGATTTCCCAGAGCAGCTGGGGCTGCCCCTGGATCCCCGGCAGTGTCCAAGGCCAGGCTGGACGGGGCCTGGAGCACCCTGGGATAGCTGGAAGGTGGCCCTGCCCACCAGCTGATGAAGAACGTGATCCTTAACGTCCCTCCAAACCCAAACCACCCTGGGACCCCGTGAAAATGGGAAATAAAGCGTTAAGAGAAAACTGATGTTAAAGCAGAGGGTAAAGGAATTAAGTAGAGAATAAAGCGGGGCTGAGGCACCCCATGGACCCCAACCTCATCCTGGGCCAGGACCCTCCCCATGGCAACAGCGACATCCCGGGGGATCCCCCAGGAATGGGGGAAAATCCCAGAAATCTTTTATTGGCAGGACACTGCAAAGGGGTAGAATTCCAAATTTCCAGGGGGAGTTTAGGGGGAATGAAGGGCGATCCCCCCAGGGAATTTGGGGGAGCACAAACTGACTTCCGTGGGGCTGAGAGAGCTGCTGGTGAGAACAACAGGATCCCCACAGAAACGTCCCCAACTGGGGGGACATGAGGGGCTTTGGGGGGGCTCAGTGGCCCCTCCTTGTGCGCGGCCAGCTGGACCCTGGATCTGCAGTGGGAACAGGGAATCTGCACCTGGAGTGGCTGGGGGGGGGTCAGGGACTCTCCTGATCCAGATACCCCTCAGGATGACAGTGAAACTCCCCTGCTCCCAAATCCCACTGGAATCCAGTTCCCATGGAGGCTGCAGGTGGGACCCCTCACTCCGGATCCCAGACCCCAAGGGAAGCGCAGGTAGGACCCCACCATGTTCCTGATCCCAAAGGAGATGGGACCCCCCTATTCTAGAACTCCACTGGAATTTGCTTCCCATGGAGGGCGCAGGTGGGATCCCCCAGATCCAGATCCCATGGAGGCGCAGGTGGGATCCCCCAGACCCAGATCCCATGGAGGGCGCAGGTGGGATCCCCCAGATCCAGATCCCATGGAGGGCGCAGGTGGGATCCCCCAGATCCCATGGAGGGCGCAGGTGGGATCCCCCAGATCCAGATCCCAGGGGAGGCGCAGGTGGGATCCCCCAGATCCCATGGAGGGCGCAGGTGGGAACCCCCAGATCCAGATCCCAGGGGAGGTGCAGGTGGAATTTTCCAGATCCCAAAGGAGGCGAGATCCCCCTCATCCAGCCCCAGATCCCAAGGGAGGTGCAGGTGGGATCTCCAGATCCGTATACCAGATCCAGATCCCCCCAGTCCAGATCCCAGATCGCAAGGGAGGTGCAGGTGGGATCCCCCAGATCCAGGTCCAGATCGCCCCAATTCAGCCCCAGATCCCATGGAGGGTGCAGGTGGGATCCCCCAGATCCAGATCCCAAGGGAGGCGCAGGTGGGACCCCCTGATCCCAGATCCAGATCCCCCAATCCAGCCCCAGATCCCAAGGGAGGTGCAGGTGGGATCCCCCCGATCCATATCCCAGATCCAGATCGCCCCAATCCCGCCCCAGATCCCAAGGGAGGCGCAGGTGGGACCCCCTGATCCCAGATCCAGATCCCCCAGTGCAGCCCCAGATCCCAGGGGAGGCGCAGGTGGGATCCCCCTGATCCCAGATCCAGATCCCCCCAATCCAGCCCCAGATCCCAGGGGAGGCGCAGCTGGGCCCCGCCCGCCTCGGGCACGGGGCTCACCTGGATCTCGCCCAGGTGAGCTCCCAGCAGGAAAAGCAGAGCTGGAGCAGACGGAGAGCAAAGCCAAACTCTTGAAACACACGGACTCGGGATGGGGGGCAGGGGGGCAGTTCCTGGGGGCGGGATGTGGGGTTTTGCCCCGGGCAGGGCCGGGATGGACGGATGGAGCCCGTCAGGAGCCCGGGCAGGTGGGACGGGGATCAGTGCAGCCGAGGGCAGGAGCCATAAAGTGCAGCGAAGCTTCCGGGGCTCCGGGGTTCCTGGGGGGCTCCAGTGTCCAGGGGGGGACATGGGGACACCGTGACACCGGGGGGGACATGGGGACACCGGGGGGGACGCGGCTCAGGAAGGACCAGCGGCGCCGGGACAGGGACGGGTCCTTTCCCGGTTCTGTTCCTGGCTCCATTCCCGGTGCCATTGCTGGTTTGGTTGCCAGTCCTGGTTCCGTTCCTGGTTCCTTTGCTGGTGCCAGTTCTGGTTCTGTTCCTGGTTCTGGTTCCTTTGCTGGTGCCGGTTCTGCTCCTGGTTCTATTCCCGGTTCTGATTCTGGTCCTGGTTCCTTTCCTGGTGTCGGCGCTGCTCCTGGTTTCATTCCTGGTTCCGTTCCTGGTTCCTTTCCTAGTGCTGGTTCTACTCCTGGTTCCATTCCCAGTGCTGGTTACATTCCTGGTTCCGTTCCCAGTTCTGTTCCCAGTCCTGGTTCCTTTCCCAATCCCAGTTCTGTTCCCAGTCCCGGTTCCAGTCCTGGTTTTGTTCCCAGGCCCGGTTCCAGTCCTGGTTCTGTTCTCAGTCCTGGTTCCACTCCCACTTCCATTCCGGGCTCTGTTCCCAGGCCTGGTTCCAGTCCTGGTTTTGTTCTGAGGCCTGGTTCCAGTCCTGGTTCTGTTCCCAGGCCCGGTTCCAGTCCTGGTTCTGTTCCCAGTCCCATTCTCGGTCCTGGTTCTGTTTCCAGGTCCGGTTCCAGTCCTGGTTCTGTTCCCAGTCCCATTCTCGGTCCTGGTTCTGTTTCCAGGTCCGGTTCCAGTCCTGGTTCTGTTCTCAGTGCTGGTTCCGGTCCCACTTCCATTCTCAGTCCTGCTCCCAGTTCCAGGCCCATTCCTGGTTCCGTTCCCAGTCCCTGTTCCATTCCCAGTCCCGGTTCCATTCCTGTTCCCAGTCCTGGTTCCGTTCCCGGTTCCGGTCCCAGTCCCAGTCCCGGTTCCGTTCCCAGTCCCGGTTCCGGTTTGGTTCCCAGTCCCGGTTTGGTTCCCAGTCCCGGTTCGGTCCCAGTCCCGGTTCCATTCCCAGTCCCGGTTCCGTTCCCGGTTCCGGTTCGGTTCCCAGTCCCGGTTCCGTTCCCGGTTCCGGTTCCGTTCCCGGTTCCGGTTTGGTTCCCAGTCCATTTCCAGTCCCATTGCTGGTTCCGTTCCCGTTGCCGGTTCCGTTCCCGGTGTCTCGGATCCCGCCGGGAATCTCACATGCACATCACCTGCGGCCTGCAATGAGGACAGGGAGGGTCACCTGCCTCTCCTGCGGCCACGCCCCCTGCCCCGCCCTGCCCGTGGCCACGCCCCCTGCCCCGCCCTGCCCACCTGTCCTCCTCGATGCCGCCGCCCTCGGGGTCGCCGCTGTCGCCCTTCTCGGCGTCGCCCTCGCCCAGGTCCATGTCCAGCTCGGTCCCGGTGTCCGGCCGGGTGTAGGCGTAGCCACTGTGGGAGGGAAGGGACAGAATTCCAGGGAATCCCCTCGGGAATGGCTCTTGGAATTTCAGGGAATCCCCTTGGGAATGGCCCCTGGAATTCCAGGGAATCCCCTCGGGAATGGCCCCTGGAACTCTGGGAAACCTCTTGGGAATGGCTCTTGGAACTCTGGGAAACCTGTTGGGAACGGCCCCTGGAATTTCAGAGAATCCCCCCAGAAGGGTCCCTGGAATTCCGGGGAATCCTCTCAAGAATATTCCAGGGCATCCTCTCAGGAATGGCCCCTGGAATTCTGGGGAACTCCCTTGGGAATCCCCCATAGAATCATGGGAAATCCCATCGGGAACCTCCGCCCTGCCTCCCCCAGAACTGTGGGAAATTCCCTCAGGAATGGCCCCTGGAATTACAGGAATCCCCTTGGGAATGGCCCCTGGAATTCTGAGGAATCCCCTTGGGAATGGCTCCTGAAATTTTGGGGAATATCCTTGGGAATGGTTCCTGGAATTCCGGGGAACCCCCTACAGGGAATTGCAGGGAATCTCCTTGGGAATAGACCCTGGAATCCCCCTGGGAATGGCCCTCAGAATTCCAGGGAATCCCCTCGGGAACATCCCCTTGAATTCTGGGAATCCCCATGGGAATGCCCCCCCGGAATTTCAGGGAATCCCCATGGGAATGTCCCTCGGAATTTCGGGGAATCCCCATGGGAATGCCCCCCCGGAATTCCGGGAATCCCCTGGGAGATGTCCCCCCCGACCTGATGGAGCGGCAGGTGAAGAAGACGATCCTCTTGAGGCGTTTGTTGTAGAAGAAGTAATTGAAGGACCAGAGGCTGCCGTCCTCGCCGAAGGGATCCGAGTCCAGGTCGGGGTTGTAGCTGGGAACGGGAAAAGTGGGAATGTCATGGGACTGGGAAAAGTGGGAATGTCACGGGACTGGGAAAAGTGGGAATGTCACGGGATTGGAGACAGGAAAAGTGGGAATGTCACGGGATTGGGAAAAGTGGGAATGCCACGGGATGTGGGACAGGAAAAGTGGGAATGTCACGGGACTGGGAAAAGCGGGAATGTCACGGGACTGGGAAAAGTGGGAATGTCACAGGATTGGGGGACAGGAAAAGTGGGAATGTCACGGGACTGGGAAAAGTGGGAATGTCACGGGATTGGAGACAGGAAAAGTGGGAATGTCACAGGATTGGGAAAAGTGGGAATGCCACGGGATGTGGGACAGGAAAAGTGGGAATGTCACGGGATTGGGAAAAGTGGGAATGTCACAGGATTGGAGACAGGAAAAGTGGGAATGTCACAGGATTGGGAAAAGTGGGAATGTCAGGGGATGGGGGACAGGAAAAGTGGGAATGTCACAGGATTGGGAAAAGTGGTAATGTCACAGGATTGGGGCAAGAAAAGTGGGAATGTCATGGGATGGGGGACAGGAAAAGTGGGAATGTCACAGGATGTGGGACAGGAAAAGTGGGAATGTCACGGGACTGGGAAAAGTGGGAATGTCATGGGATGGGGAACAGGAAAAGTGGGAATGTCACGGGACTGGGAAAAGTGGGAATGTCACGGGATGTGGGACAGGAAAAGTGGGAATGTCACGGGATGGGGAAAAGTGGGAATGTCACGGGATGTGGGACAGGAAAAGTGGGAATGTCACAGGATTAGGAAAAGTGGGAATGTCACAGGATTGGGAAAAGTGGGAATGTCATGGGATGGGGAACAGGAAAAGTGGGAATGTCACGGGACTGGGAAAAGTGGGAATGTCATGGGATGGGGAACAGGAAAAGTGGGAATGTCACGGGACTGGGAAAAGTGGGAATGTCACGGGGATGGGGGACAGGAAAAGTGGGAAATGTTTGGGATGGGAGACAGGATAAGTGGGAAAGGCCCAGATGGGATTGGGGACAGGAAAAATGGGGAAGGCTTGGGATTGGGGACAGGAAAAGTGGGAATGTCATGGGATTGGGGAATGGAAAAGTGGGACTGTCACAGGATGTGGGACAGGAAAAGTGAGAAAGGCCTGGATGGGACTGGAGACAGGAAAAGAGGGAATGTCCCTGGATTGGGGACAGGAAAAGTTGGAAAGGCTCGGGATGGGGGAACGGGAAAAGTGGGAAAAGCACAGGATTGGGGACAGGAAAAGTTGGGAAATGCCTGGATGGGACAGGGGACAGGAAAAGTGGAAAAGGCACAGAATTGGGGACAGGTAAAGTGGGAATGCCACAGGATTGGGGACAGGAAAAGTGGGAAAGCCACAGGATTGGGAAAAGTGGGAAAGCCACAGGACTGGGGACAGGAAAAGTGGGAATGTCACAGGACTGGGGACAGGAAAAGTGGGAATGCCACAGGATTGGGGACAGGAAAAGTGGGAATGTCACAGGACTGGGGACAGGTAAAGTGGGAAAGGCCTGGATGGGACTGGGGACAGGAGAAGCGGAAAAGGGCTGGATGGGACTGGGGACAGGGAAAGTGGGAAAAGCCTGGATGGCTGGGAACAGGGCTGGGATCCCTCAGGAAGGGGCAGATCCCCCGGGCGGGGCAGGGCCGGCCCCAGGTGCCCCCGCACCTGTAGATGTCACACTCGGCCAGGCAGATCTCCTCATCCACCGCGTCCCACAGCAGCGGCTTCAGCGCCTTGAAATCCTCGCGCACGGCCGAGAAGAGGCTGCAGTTCACGGCATTCACCACCTGGGACACAGAATGGGGACATGGATTGGGGACAGGGGACACGGAATGGGGACAGGGGACATGGGACTGGGGACAGGGGACGTGGGATGGGGACAGGGGACATGGATTGGGGACAGGGGACATGGATTGGGGACAGGGGACATGGGATTGGGGACAGGGGACATGGGATGGGGATGAAATCCTCGCGCACGGCCGAGAAGAGGCTGCAGTTCACGGCATTCACCACCTGGGACAGGGACAGGGGACATGGACTGGGGACAGGGAACGTGGATTGGGGACAGGGGACACGGAATGGGGACAGGGGACATGGACTGGGGACAGGGGACATGGACTGGGGACAGGGGACACGGAATGGGGACAGGGGACACGGAATGGGGATGAAATCCTCGAGCACGGCCGAGAAGAGGCTGCAGTTCACGGCATTCACCACCTGAAACAGGGACAGGGGACATGGATTGGGGACAGGGGACATGGGACTGGGGACAGGGGACGTGGAATGGGGACAGGGGACATGGGATTGGGGACAGGGGACATGGACTGGGGACAGCGGACATGGGATGGGGACAGGGGACATGGATTGGGGACAGGGGACATGGGACTGGGGACAGGGGACGTGGAATGGGGACAGGGGACACGGAATGGGGACAGGGGACGTGGACTGGGGACAGGGGACACGGAATGGGGACAGGGGACATGGATTGGGGACAGGGGACGTGGGACTGGGGACAGGGGACATGGGATTGGGGACAGGGGACATGGATTGGGGATGAAATCCTCGGACGGCTGAGAAGAGGCTGCAGTTCACGGCATTCACCACCTGGAACAGGGGCAGGGGACACGGAATGGGGACAGGGGACATGGATTGGGGACAGGGGACGTGGAATTGGGGACAGGGGACACGGAATGGGGACAGGGGACATGGATTGGGGACAGGGGACATGGACTGGGGACAGGGGACATGGACTGGGGACAGGGGACACGGAATGGGGACAGGGGACATGGGATTGGGGACAGGGGACGTGGAATTGGGGACAGGGGACATGGACTGGGGACAGGGGACATGGATTGGGGATGAAATCCTCGCGCACGGCCGAGAAGAGGCTGCAGTTCACGGCATTCACCACCTGGAACGGGGAGAGGGGACAAGGGACATAGAAATGGAGATGGGGACACAGGGAAGGGGGACATGGGAATGGGGGCGGGGACAGGGAACAGGGGACAAGGGACACGGGAATGGGAATGTGGGACACAAGAGTGGGGCTGGCTCAGGAACAGGAATGGGGATGAGAGACATGGAAATGGGGACACAGGGGAGACGGGAACAGGAATGGGACTGGCCCGGGAACAGGAATGGGGACGAGGGACACAGGAATGGGAACGGGGCTGGCCCAGGAACGGGGACACGGGAACGGGGGACACGGGAACGGGGCTGGCCCAGGAACGGGGGACACGGGAACGGGGGACACGGGAACGGGGGACACGGGAACAGGGGACACGGGAACGGGGCCGGCCCAGGCCCGCGCTGCCCAGACAGGCTGCGGATCCCTCGCTCCCAGGAGTGTCCAAGGCAGACTGCACGGAGCCTGCAGTGACCGAAGGGGACCCAGGGCAGCGGGCACGGGCACCCAGCGATCCCCAGGGACAGGGAGTGCCGTTTCCAGCATTGGGGATGGGGGATATGGAACATAGAGGGATACGGAGAACGGAGAAATACGGAGGATGGGGATACGGAGAAGCAATTCCTGGCTCTGGGAGGAGGGAAGGGATGGAAAGGAGTCCCAGAGAAGCTGCGCTGCCCCATCCCTGGCCAAGTCCAAGGCCAGGCTGGAGGAGTTTGCAGTCTGAGCGTTCCTCCCGCTCCAAGCCCGCCCTGTTCCGCGCCCCCAGGTGAGTCCAGGCGATCCCACCCCATTCCATGCTCTATACCCAGCTCAGGCTGCGCTCACAGGGGAACCTGCGGCTCTCCCAGTCCCTCCCAGTCCCTCCCAGTGCCCCCAGTACCCAGCTGAGGCTGGGCTCATGGCTGAACTCGTGGCTCTCCCAGTGTCCCCCAGTCCCATCCCAGTCCATCCCAGTCCATCCCAGTCCCATCCCAGTCCATCCCAGTCCCGTCCCAGTCCATCCCAGTCCCATCCCAGTCCATCCCAATCCATCCCAGTCCATCCCAGTCCCGTCCCAGTCCATCCCAGTCCCTCCCAGTCCCATCCCAGTCCCTCCCAGTCCGTCCCAGTCCCATCCCAGTCCGTCCCAGTCCATCCCAGTCCCATCCCAGTCCCTCCCAGTCCGTCCCAGTCCCATCCCAGTCCCATCCCAGTCCCATCCCAGTCCATCCCAGTCCCATCCCAGTCCGTCCCAGTCCGTCCCAGTCCATCCCAGTCCCATCCCAGTCCCATCCCAGTCCCATCCCAGTCCGTCCCAGTCCGTCCCAGTCCATCCCAGTCCATCCCAGTCCATCCCAGTCCCATCCCAGTCCGTCCCAGTCCATCCCAGTCCCGTCCCAGTCCCATCCCAGTCCCTCCCAGTCCCATCCCAGTCCGTCCCAGTCTGTCCCAGTCCCTCCCAGTCCCATCCCAGTCCGTCCCAGTCCGTCCCAGTCCCTCCCAGTCCCATCCCAGTCCCTCCCAGTCCCTCCCAGTCCCATCCCAGTCCCTGCCCCAGTCCCGGCCCCAGTCCATCCCAGTCCATCCCAGTCCCATCCCAGTCCCATCCCAGTCCCTCCCAGTCCCTCCCAGTCCCGTCCCAGTCCCGTCCCAGTCCATCCCAGTCCCATCCCAGTCCGTCCCAGTCCCGTCCCAGTCCATTTCAGTCCGTCCCAGTCCCGTCCCAGTCCATCCCAGTCCCTCCCAGTCCGTCCCAGTCCCATCCCAGTCCCATCCCAGTCCCATCCCAGTCCCATCCCAGTCCCGTCCCAGTCCCGTCCCAGTCCCGTCCCAGTCCGTCCCAGTCCATCCCAGTCCATCCCAGTCCCATCCCAGTCCCTCCCAGTCCCATCCCAGTCCGTCCCAGTCCCATCCCAGTCCCATCCCAGTCCCTCCCAGTCCATCCCAGTCCCTCCCAGTCCCGTCCCAGTCCCGTCCCAGTCCCTCCCAGTCCATCCCAGTCCATCCCAGTCCCATCCCAGTCCATCCCAGTCCATCCCAGTCCCTCCCAGTCCCTCCCAGTCCCATCCCAGTCCATCCCAGTCCATCCCAGTCCATCCCAGTCCATCCCAGTCCCATCCCAGTCCCATCCCAGTCCCTCCCAGTCCATCCCAGTCCCATCCCAGTCCCTCCCAGTCCCGTCCCAGTCCCATCCCAGTCCCATCCCAGTCCCTCCCAGTCCCTCCCAGTCCCGTCCCAGTCCCATCCCAGTCCCATCCCAGTCCCTCCCAGTCCCTCCCAGTCCCGTCCCAGTCCCATCCCAGTCCCATCCCAGTCCCATCCCAGTCCCATCCCAGTCCATCCCAGTCCCTCCCAGTCCCATCCCAGTCCCTCCCAGTCCGTCCCAGTCCCATCCCAGTCCCTCCCAGTCCCTCCCAGTCCCTCCCAGTCCCTCCCAGTCCCATCCCAGTCCGTCCCAGTCCGTCCCAGTCCCATCCCAGTCCATCCCAGTCCATCCCAGTCCCTCCCAGTCCCATCCCAGTCCCATCCCAGTCCCATCCCAGTCCATCCCAGTCCCTCCCAGTCCGTCCCAGTCCGTACCCAGTTGAGGCTGGGCTCGCGGCTGAACTCGTGGCTCTTGGCGGCGCTGAAGTCGTAGTCGGGCCGGAAGGCCTCGTTCAGGGTGGCGATCAGGTAGAACAGCGTCTTGCGGCTGCACGTGTCACTGAGCGGGCCCTCCCCATGCCTGGGGGTGACAACAGCGTCACCAGTGTCACCAGTGTCACCCCAGGGACACCGTGTCACTGAGCGGGCCCTCCCCTGCCTGGGGGTGACAACAGCGTCACCAGTGTCACCAATGTCACCACAGGGACACGTGTCACTGAGCGGGCCCCTCCCCTGCCTGGGGGTGACAATAGCGTCACCAGTGTCACCAATGTCACCACAGGGACACCGTGTCACTGAGCGGGCCCCCCTCCCTGCCTGGGGGTGACAATAGCGTCACCAGTGTCACCAATGTCACCCCAGGACACCGTGTCACTGAGCCGGCCCTCCCCTGCCTGGGAATGTCACCAATGTCACCAATGTCACCAATGTCACCACAGAGACACCGTGTCACTGAGCGGGCCCTCCCTGCCTGGGGGTGACAACAGCGTCACCAGTGTCACCAATGTCACCCCAGGGACACCGTGTCACTGAGCGGGCCCTCCCCCTGCCTGGGAATGTCACCAATGTCACCAATGTCACCAATGTCACCACAGAGACACCGTGTCACTGAGCGGGCCCTCCCCCTGCCTGGGGGTGACAACAGTGTCACCAATGTCACCAATGTCACCACAGGGACACCAGTGTCACCACAGAGACACTGCATCACTGAGCAGGCCCTCCCCCTGCCTGGGAATGTCACCAGTGTCACCAATGTCACCAGTGTCACCAATGTCACCAATGTCACCAGCGTCACCACAGGGACACCGATCAGATAGAGCAGCACCTTGCAGCTGCACGTGTCACTGAGCGGGCCCTCCCCCTGCCTGGGAATGTCACCAATGTCACCAGTGTCACCAACGTCACCAGTGTCACCAATGTCACCACAGAGACACTGTGTCACTGAGCGGGCCCTCCCCCTGCCTGGGCACAAACATGGTGTCACCAGTGTCACCAGTGTCACCAGAGGAACATCGTGTCACTCAGCAGGCCCTCCCCCTGCCTGGGAATGTCACCAGCGTCACCAGTGTCACCAGCGTCACCAATGTCACCAATACCACCAGTGTCACCAATGTCACCAGTGTCACCAGTGTCACCAATGTCACCAGTGTCACCAATGTCACCAATGTCACCAGTGTCACCACAGGGATACTGTATCACTGAGCAGGCCTTCCCCTGCCTGGGAATGTCACCAATGTCACCAATGTCACCATTGTCTCCACAGGGACACCGATCAGATAGAGCAGCACCTTGCAGCTGCTACGGTGTCACTGAGCCGGGCCCTCCCCTGCCTGGGAATGTCACCAGTGTCACCAATGTCACCAGCGTCAATAGTGTCACCAGTGTCACCACAGAGACACTGTATCACTGAGCCGGGCCCTCCCTGCCTGGGAATCTCACCGGTGTCACCAATGTCATCGGGTGTCACCAGAGGGACACCAGTGTCACCGAGCAGGGTCTCCCCCTGCCTGCAAGTGACAACTGTGTCACCAGTGTCACCAGTGTCACCAGTGCTGCTAAGCGGGCCCTCCCTCTGCCTCGGGACAAAACTGCTGTCACCAATGTCACCCCAGGGACACCGTGTCGCTCAGTGGGCCCTCCCCGTGCCTGGGAATGTCACCAGTGTCACCAACGTCACAGCGTCACCACAAGGACACTGTGTCACTCAGCTGGCCCTTCCCCTGCCTGGGGACAACCCTAATGCCACCAGCACCACCACTGTCAGCACAGGGACACCATGTCACTGAGCAGGCTCTTCCCCAGCCTGAGAATGTCACCAACGCCACCACAGGGACACCAATGTCAGCAGTGTCACCACAGGGACACCAGTGTGGCTCAGCGGGCCCTCCCCCTGCCTGGGGACAACCCTAATGTCACCAGTGTCACCAGTGTCACCACAGAGACACTGTGTCACTGAGAGGGCCGTCCCCATGCCTGGGGATGTCACCAATGTCACCACAGGGACACCGTGTCGCTCAGTGGGCACTCCCTCTGCCTGGGAATGTCACCAATGTCACCACAGGGACACTGTGCCACTGAGCGGGCCCTCCCCCTGCCTGGGGGTGACAACAGTGTCACCAGAGGAACACCAGTGTCACCAATGTCACAGTGTCACCGATGTCACAGTGTCACCAATGTCACCGGTGTCACCGATGTCACAGTGTCACCAATGTCACAGTGTCACCAGAGGAACACCAGTGTCACCAATGTCACAGTGTCGCCAATGTCACCGGTGTCACCAATGTCACAGTGTCACCGATGTCACCAGTGTCACCAGAGGAACACCAGTGTCACCAATGTCACAGTGTCACCACAGGCACACTGTGTCACCACAGGCACACTGTGTCACCACAGGCACGCTGTGTCACCACAGGCACACTGTGTCACCAGAGGAACACCAGTGTCACCAATGTCACAGTGTCACCAATGTCACCAGTGTCACCAATATCACAGTGTCACCACAGGCACACTGTGTCACCACAGGCACGCTGTGTCACCACAGGCACGCTGTGTCACCACAGGCACGCTGTGTCACTCAGCAGGCCCTGCCCCTGCCCAGGACGGACAGCAGTGCCACCACAGGGACACAGGGACACCAGGGGACAGCGCTCCTGGGGCCGATGCCACAATTCCAGAGCTGCCCCTGGGGCTGATCCCAAACCCCAGAGCTGATCCCAGAGATCCCGGGCTAATCCTGGGGCTGATCCCAGAGATCCTGGGCTAATCCTGGGGCTGATCCCAAACTAATCCTGGGGCTGATCCTGGACCAATCCTGGGGCTGATCCCAAACTCCAGAGCTGATCCCAGAGATCCCGGGCTAATCCTGGGGCTGATCCCAAACCCCAGAGCTGATCCCAGAGATCCCGGGCTAATCCTGGGGCTGATCCTGGACCAATCCTGGGGCTGATCCCAAACCCCAGAGCTGATCCCAGAGATCCCGGGCTAATCCTGGGGCTGATCCCAAACTCCAGAGCTGATCCCAGAGATCCCAGACCAATCCTGGGGCTGATCCCAAACTAATCCTGGGGCTGATCCCAAACTCCAGAGCTGATCCCAGAGATCCCAGGCTAATCCTGGGGCTGATCCCAAACCCCAGAGCTGATCCCAGAGATCCCAGACCAATCCTGGGGCTGATCCCAAACCCCAGAGCTGATCCCAGAGATCCTGGGCTAATCCTGGGGCTGATCCTGGACCAATCCTGGGGCTGATCCCAAACCCCAGAGCTGATCCCAGAGATCCCAGACCAATCCTGGGGCTGATCCCAAACCCCAGAGCTGATCCCAGAGATCCCGGGCTAATCCTGGGGCTGATCCCAAACCCCAGAGCTGATCCCAGAGACCCCAGACCAATCCTGGGGCTGATCCCAAACCCCAGAGCTGATCCCAAAGACCCCAGACCAATCCTGGGGCTGATCCCAAACTCCAGAGCTGATCCCAGAGATCCCGGGCTAATCCTGGGGCTGATCCCAGAGATCCTGGGCTAATCCTGGGGCTGATCCCAAACCCCAGAGCTGATCCCAGAGATCCCGGGCTAATCCTGGGGCTGATCCCAGAGATCCTGGGCTAATCCCGGGGCTGATCCCAGACCAATCCTGGGGCTGATCCCAAACCCCAGAGCTGATCCCAGAGATCCCAGACCAATCCTGGGGCTGATCCCAGACCAATCCTGGGGCTGATCCCAAACCCCAGAGCTGATCCCAGAGATCCTGGGCTAATCCTGGGGCTGATCCCAGTGACAATCCCATGGTCCCAGTTCCCATCCCACTTTCCCCGTACCCATCCCAGTTCCCCAGCAGCTGTCCCAGCTTCCCACATTCCACCCCAGGACACCAGTGCCCACCCCAGTGTTCCCAGTGCCCCCAGTGTCCATCCCAGCATTCCCAGTGCCCCCAATCCCAGTGTTCCCAGTTTCCCCAGTCCCACCATTCCCAGTGCCCCCAGTGTTCCCAGTTCCCACCTGCCGGGGCTGAGCCCGGAGCTCTGGGGGGGCTCAAGGCCCCCAGCGTTCCCAGTGCCCCCAATCACAGTGTTCCCAGTTTCCCCAGTCCCACCATGCCCAGTGTTCCCAGTCCGCACCTGCCGGGGCTGAGCCTGGAGCTCGGGGGGGGCTCAGGGCCCCCAGTGTTCCCAGTTCCCCCAATCCCAGCATTCCCAGCATTCCCAGTGCCCCCAGTGTTCCCAGTGCCCCCAGTCCCAGCATTCCCAGTGCCCCCAGTGTTTCCAGCGCTCCCAGTGTTCCCAGTTCCCCCAGTCCCAGTGTTTCCAGTTCCCACCTGCCGGGGCTGAGCCCGGAGCTCTGGGGGGGGGGCTCAGGGTCCCCAGTGTTCCCAGTTCCCCCAATCCCACCATTCCCAGTGTTCCCAGTGCCCCCAGTGTTCCCAGTGCCCCCAGTCCCAGCATTCCCAGTGCCCCCAGTGTTCCCAGTGCCCCCATTCCCAGCATTCCCAGTGCCCCCAGTGTTCCCAGTGCCCCCAGTCCAGCATTCCCAGTGCCCCCAGTGCCCCCATTCCCAGCATTCCCAGTTCCCCCAGTCCCAGTGTTCCCAGCATCCCCAGTGCCCCCAGTGTTTCCAACGCTCCCAGTGTTCCCAGTTCCCCCAGTCCCAGTGTTCCCAGTGCCCCCAGTGTTCCCAGTGCCCCCAGTCCCAGCATTCCCAGTGCCCCCAGTGTTCCCAGTTCCCCCATTCCCAGTGCCCCCAGTGTTCCCAGTGCCCCCAGTTCCCCCAGCATTCCCAGTTTCCCCAGTGTTCCTAGTTCCCACCTGCCGGGCTGAGCCCGGAGCTGGGGGCCTAGGCCCCCAGTGTTCCCAATGCCCCCAGTGTTCCCAGTGCCCCATTCCCAGTTCCCCAGCATTCCCGAGTGCCCCCCAGTGTTCCCAGTGCCCCCAGTGTCTAGCAGTGCCCCATTCCCCAGCATTCCTAGTGCCCCCCAGTGTTCCCAGGCCCCCCAGTGTTCCCAGTGCCCCCATTCCCAGCATTCCCAGTGCCCCCAGTGCCCCCAGTGCCCCCATTCCCAGCATTCCCAGTTCCCCCAGTCCCAGTGTTCCCAGTATCCCCAGTGTTCCCAGTTCCCCCAGCATTCCCAGTGCCCCCAGTGTTTCCAGCCCCCAGTATTCCCAGTTCCCCAGTCCCAGTGTTTCCAGCCCCACCTGCCGGGCTGAGCCCTCGGAGCTCTGGGGGCTAGGGTCCCCAGTGTTCCCAGTGCCCCCAGTGTTCCCAGTTCCCCCAATCCCACCATTCCCAGTGTTCCCAGTGCCCCCAGTGTTCCCAGCATTCCCAGTGTCCCCAGTGTTCCCAGTTCCCCCAATCCCAGCATTCCCAGCATTCCCAGTGCCCCCAGTGTTCCTGCAGTGCCCCCATTCCCAGTATTCCCAGTGCCCCCAGTGTTCAGAGTTCCCCATTCCCAGTGTGTCCCCAGTGTTCCCAGTGCCCCCATGTGCCCCCAGTTCCCCATTCCCCAGTGCCCCCAGTGTTCCTAGTGCCCCAGTTCCCCATTCCCAGCATCCCCAGTGTTCCCAGTTCCCACCTGCCTGGGCGGAGCCTCGAGCTCTGGGGCGGCTCAAGGCCCCCAGTGTTCCCAGTGCCCCCAGTTCCCCATTCCCAGTGCCCCCAGTGTTCCTAGTGCCCCCCAGTGTTCCCAGTGCCCCAGTGTTCCTAGTGCCCCCAGTGTCCCCAGTTCCCCATTCCCAGCATTCCCAGTGCCCCCCTAGCATTCCCAGTGTTCCTAGTGCCCCCTAGTGTTCCTAGTGCCCCAGTGTTCCCAGTGCCCCCAGTGTTCAGAGTTCCCCCATTCCCAGTGTTCCCAGTTCCCACCTGCCGGGCTGAGCCGAGTTCCTGGGGTGGGCTCAGGCCCCTAGTGTCCCCAGTGCCCCCAGTGTTCCCAGTGCCCCATTCCCAGTGTTCCCAGCATTCCCAGTGTTCCCATCCCCACCTCCGGCTGAGCCCGAGCTCGGCGCTCAGCCCAGCGCCCGGCTGCCCCTCCCAGAAATGCTTGAAGAGCTGCTGGTCGCATGCCGCCAGCTTGCACTCCAGTAGCTCTCTATCCATCCGACCCCAAACCCACCCAGGGACCCCAAAACCCACTCAAGCACCCCAAACACCAAACTCAGGGACCCCCCAAACCCACCAGGGACCCTAAACACCCACTCAGGGACCCCAAACACCCACCTAAACCCCAAACCCACTCAGGACCCCAAACACCCACTCAGGACCCCCGGAAACCCACTAGGGACCCCAAACACCAACTCAGGGACCCCAAACACCAACTCAGGGACCCCCAAAACCCACTTATGGACCCCAAAACCCGCTCAGGGACCCCAAACACCCACTCAGGGACCCCAAACACCCACTAGGGACCCCTCGAAAACCCACTCAGGGACCCCAAACCCACCTCAGGGACCCCAAACACCCACTCAGGGACCCCAAAACCACACTCAGGGACCCTAAAAATTCCCCCAGGAGACCCCAAAACCCGGGCCAGGGACCCCAAAACCCGACCAGGGACCCCAAACACCCACTCAGGGACCCCAAAACCCCACTCAGGGGACCCCAAAAACCCCCACTCAGGGACCCTAAAACCCGCCAGGGACCCCAAAACCCAGCCTAGGGACCCCAAACACCCACTCAGGGACGCCAAACACCCACTCAGGGACCCCAGAAACCCACTCAGGGACCCCAGAAACCCACTCAGGGACCCCAAACCCACCTCAGGGACCCCAAAAACCCACTCAGGGACCCCAAACAGCCACTCAGGGACCCCAAACAGCCACTCAGGGACCCCAGAAACCCACTCAGGGACCCCAAACCCCACTCAAGGACCCCAAAACCCACTCAGGGACCCCAAACCCCTACAGGGACCCCAAACACCCACTCAGAGACCCCAAACACCCACTCAGGGACCCCAAACCCACTCAGGGACCCCAAAACCCACTAGGACCCCAAACACCCACCCAGGGACCCCAAAATCACCACTCAGGGACCCTAAATCCACCAGGGACCCCAACACCCACCAGGGACCCCAAACACCCACCAGGGACCCCTAAACCCACTCAGGGACCCCAAACACCCACCAGGGACCCCAAAACCCGGCCAGGGACCCCACAAAACCCACTACAGGGACCCCAAACACCCACTCAGGGACCCCAAAACCCACCAGGGACCCCAAAACCCACCTAGGGACCCCAAAACCCCACACAGGACCCCAAACACCCACTCAGGGACCCCAAAACCCGCCAGGGACCCCAAAACCCCACTCAGGGACCCCAAACACCCACTCAGGACCCCAAACACACCAAGGGACCCCCAAAACCCACTCAGGGGACCCCAAACCCCACTCAGGGACCCCAAACACACAATTAGGGACCCCTAAAACCCACTCAGGGGACCCCAAACCCACCACAGGGACCCCAGAAACCCACTCAGGGATCCCAGAAACCCACTAGGGACCCCAAAACCCACTCAGGACCCCAAACCCACCAGGGACCCCAAAACCCACTCAGGGACCCCAAAACCCACTAGGACCCCAAAACCCACTCAGGGACCCCAAACACCCACTCAGGGACCCCCCAAACCCCACCAGCCCCAAACACCCACCAGGGACCCCAACACCCACTCAGGGACCCAAACCCACTCAGGGACCCCAAACACCCACTCAGACCCCAAACACCCCACTAGGACCCACTCCAGAATTCTCGGATTTCCAGGGTAGAATTCCCAGGCTCTCGGGAGGCAAAATTCCCAGATGCCCGGGGACAAAATTCCCAGATTCCCAAGCAGCATTCCCAGATTCCCTCCAGCCCAGACTCCCAGAAGCAGCTTTTCCAGGGACCCCCTCTGTAGCAGTACCCCTGATCCCTGGGTATTCAAAGGCACACCCCCCCGACAGTACTCCCAGATTCCCAGGGACAGAACTCCCCAGATTTCCGGGACAGCATTCCCAGTGTTCCCAGTGACAGAATTCTAGACTCCTTAGGGACAGCGTTGCCAGATTCCTGGGCAGCATTCCCAGTGTTCCCAGAGCAGCATTCCCAGATTCCCAGGGACAGAATTCTGCGAGATGCCCAGGGACAGCATTCCCAGTGTTTTCCTCAACAGACAGAATTCTGGTGACTCCCAGGGACAGAATCCCCAGAGCATTCCCAAGGACAGCATTCCCAGATCCCCTCGGTTTCAGGGGCAGTACATTCCCACATTCCCAGCAAAGCATTCCCACATTCCACACATTCCCAAGGACAGCATTCCCAGGACAGCATTCCCAGATTCCCAGTACTCTGAGTCAGCATTCCCAGATTCCCAGACAAGCATTCCCACATTCCCAGGTTTCATGAGGACAGCATTCCCACATTCCCAGATTCCCCAAGTGAAGCATTCCCACATTCCCAGGTTTCAAGCAGGACACCATTCCCAGATCCCTCAAAAGCTCAGGGGCTCACATTCCCACATTCCCAGCAAAGCATTCCCACATTCCCCACATTCCCAAGTGACAGCATTCCCAGGAAAGCATTCCCAGATCACCAAGTTTCAGGAGGACAGCATTCCCACATTCCCAGGAAAGCATTCTGAGATCCCCAGGTTTTGGGGGACAGCATTCCCACATTCCCACATTCCTTCACACAGTATTCCCACATTCCCAGGTTTCAGGAGAACAGCATTCCCAGACTCCCAAGCCCTGCAACCCCACATTCCCAGCAAAGCATTCCCAGATTCCCACATTCCCAAGGACAGCATTCCCACATTCCCACATTCCCAGGACAGCATTCCCACATTCCCAGGCTTCGGGCCAGCATTCCCAGGCCAGCATTCCTGCATCATTCCCACATTCCCAGGACAGCATTCCCACATCCCCAGGCAGTCGGGGGCAGCATTCCTCAGGGACAGCATTCCCACATTCCCCCATCCCCAGGTTTCTCGGGCAGCATACACTCGGTTCCCCATTCCTCAGGATATTGCATTCCCCTGCTCCCCCATCCCCCTGTGTTTCCCGGGCAGCATTCCTAGGACAGCATTCCCCCATTCCCCCATTCCTCAGCTTCCCCGGGGCAGCATTCCCCGCTCCCCATTCCCAGGACAGCATTCCCGGTCCCCCATTCCCCAGTTTCGGGCAGCATTCCCGTCCCCCATCCCCTGAGGTTCGTGCATTCCCCTCTCAACCCGACATGATGGCCAGCCCCC